>NW_016808703.1:261829-285465 GCF_001698545.2 Rhinopithecus bieti
AAAATTATTTGAACTGAAAAACAATGATGACACAATGTATCAAAACCTCTGGGATACAATAAAGGTAGTGCTAAGAGGAAAGTTCATAGCCCTGAATGCCTACATCAAAAAGACTGAAAGAGCACAAACTGACATTCTAAGGTCATACCTCAGGGAACTAGAGAAACAGGAACAAACTAAACCCAAACCCAGCAGAAGAAAGGAAATAACCAAGATCAGAGCAGAACTAAATAAAATTGAAACCAAAAAATACAAAAGATAAATGAAACAAAAAGCTGGTTCTTTGAAAACATGAATAAAATTGATAGACCATTAGAAAGATTAATGAAGAAAAGAAGAGAGAAAATCCAAATAACCTCATTAAGAAATGAAACAGGAGATATTACAACTGACACTACTGAAATACAAGAGATCATTCAAGGCTACTATGAACATCTTTATGCTCATAAACTAGAAAACCTAGAAGAGATGGATAAATTCCTGGAAAATACAACCCTCCTAGCTTAAATCAGGAAGAATTAGATACCCTGAACAGACCAATAACAAGCAGTGAGATTGAAATGGTAATTAAAAAATTATCAACCAAACAAAGTCCAGGACCAGAGCAATTCACAGCAGAATTCTATCAGACATTCAAAGAAGAATTGGTACCAGTACTTTTGACACTATTCCACAAGATAGAGAAAGAAGGAACACTCCCTACTTCATTCTATGAAGCCAGCATCAACCTAATACCAAACCAGGAAAGGACACAACCAAAAGAGAACACTACAGACCAATATCCTTTATGAGCATAGAAGCTAAAATCCTTAACAAAAATACTAGCTAAGTGAATCCAACAACATATCAAAAAGATAATTCACCATGATCCAGTGGGTTTCATACCAGGGATGCAAGGATTGTTTAACATATGCAAGTCAATAAATGTGACAGACCACATAAAGATAATTAAAAACAAAAATCACATGATCATCTCAACAGATGCAGAAAAACAATTCAACAAAATTCAGGATTAAAACTCTCAAGAAAATCAACATGCAAGGGACGTACCTCAATGTAATAAAAGCTGTCTGTGACAAATCCACAGCCAGTATGGTACTGAATGGGGAAAGTTGAAAGCATTCTCACTAAGAACTGGAACAAGACAAGGATGCCCACCCTCGTGACTCATCTTCAACACAGCACTAGAAGTATTAGCCAGAGCAATCAGACAAGAGAAAGAAATAAAGGGCATCCAAATCAGTAAAGAGGAAGTCAGACTGTCACTGTTTACTGATCATTTACCTTGAAAACTCTAAAGACTCCTGCAGAAAGCTCCTAGAACTGAAAAAAGAATTCAGCAAAGTTTTGGATACAAGATTAATGTACACAAATCAGTAGTTCTTCTATACACCAATAGTGACCAAGAAGAGAATCAATTCAAGTACTCAACCCCTTTTACAATAGCTACAAAAATAAAATAAAATAAAATACTTAGGAATATACCTTGCCAAGGAGACAAAAGACCTCTACAAGGAAAACTACAAAACACTGCTGAAAGAAATCATAGGTGACACAAACAAATGGAAATATATCCCATGCTCATGAATGAGTAGAATCAATATTGTGAAAATGGCCATATTGCCAACAGCAATCTACAAATTCAACACAATCCCCATCAAAATGCCACCATCATTCTTCAAAGAATTACAATAAACAATTCTAAAATTCATATGGAACCAAAAAGAGCCTGCATAGCCAAAGCAAGACTAAGCAAAAATAACAAATCTGGAGACATCACTCTACCTGATTTCATACTATACTATGAGGCCACAGTCACCAAAACAGTATGATACTAGTATAAAAATAGGCACATAGACCAATGGAAGAGAATAGAGAACCCAGAAATAAACCACGATACTAACAACCAACTGATCTTCAACAAAGCAAACAAAAACATAGCATGGGGAAAGACACCCTTTTCAACAAATGGTGCTGGGATAATTGGCTAAGCCACATGTAAGAGAATGAAACTGGATCCTCACCTCTCACCTTACACAAAAATCAACTCAAGACGGATTAAGGACTTAAATCTAAGGCCTGAAACTATGAAAATTCTAGAAGATAACATTGGTAACATTGGAAAAACCCTCCTAGATATTGGCTTAGGCAAGGATTTCATGACCAAGAGCCCAAAAGCAATTGCAATAAAAACAAGAATAAATAGCTGGAACTTAATTAAACTAAAGAACTTTTTCATGGCAAAGGAAACAGTCAGCAGAGTAAATAGACAACCCACAGAGTGGGAGAAATTCTTTACAACCCAAACATCTGATGAAGGACTAATATCCAGAATCTACAATGAACTCAAACAAATTCGTAAGAAAAAAACAATCCCATCAAAAAGTGGGATAAGGACATCAATAGACAATCTCAAAAGAAAATATACAAATGGCCAACAAACATATGCAAAAATGCTCAGCATCACTAATGATCAAGAAAATGCATATCAAAATCACAATGTGATATCACCTTACTCCTGCAAGAATGACCATAACCAAAAAAGTAAAAAAATAGATGTTGGCATGGATGTGGTGAACAGGGAACACTTCGACACTGCTGGTGGGAATGTAAACTAGTATGACCACTGTGGAAAACAGTGTGGAGATTCCTTAAAGAACTAAAAGTAGAACTACCATTTGATTCAGCAATCTCACTCTGGATATCTACCCAGAGCAGAAGAAGTCATTATACGAAAAAGATGCTTGCACATGCATGTTTATAGCAGCACAATTCATAATTGCAAAATTGTGGAACTGATCCAAATGCCCATCAATCAACATGCAGATTAAAAAGAAAAACAACTGTGGTATATTTATATGATGGAATACTGCTTAGTCATAAAAAGGAATTAATTAATGGCATTTGCAGCAACCTGGATGAGATTGGAGAATATTATTCTAAGTGAAGTCACTCAGGAATGGAAAACCAAACATCATATGTTCTCACTGATATGTGCAAGCTAAACTATGAGGATGCAAAAGCATACAAATGATATAATAGACTTTGGGGACATGAGGGGAAGGGTGGGAGGTGGGTGAGGGATAAAAGACTGCAAATGTGGTGCAGTGTATACCATTCAGGTGATGGGTGCAACAAAATCTCTCAAATTACCACTAAAGAACTTACTCATTTAACCAAATACTACCTGTACCCCAATAACTTATGGAAATTTTGTTAAAAGTAAAAAAATTAAAAGGAAAAATCTAGTGTTTGAAATTTGCGAATTACAATAACAGTCAAGTCATATCAATTTCTAAAACTCTTGGACGACTCAGAAATTTTCTCTAGGATCCCCACTAGTTTTAATGTCTACCCTTTTCTCAATCGACGTGCTGGCTATTAAATGCCAGCATTAGAGAGAAATAAATTTATTTATATTATTTTACCTTTGAATCATTTATATTACAATAATATTTCCAACTGTTTTTATAGCAAATGTACCCTATTTAAGTTACATTTTGGGCTAAAGAGACATTCGAAGACTGCTTCAGAAATGAACTATTCCATTTATAACATCATTTCCAAGGGAAAATGTGTGCTAAGTTCCCAACAACTGATTAGCAAATTAAATTTTGAAATACAACCTGTTTGTTAGCAAGGAACTGCCTGTAATTAGGAAGGTAAATCTGTTGGGAAAAAATCAAATAGGTGAGCCAAAACGCAGAAGCTTGTGTTGTGATAAGAAAGCTAGTGTATATTTGTGTACTGCATTACTATTTCAAACTGCGTTCATATACATGCGCTCATCTGAGTGTCACAACAACCTTGAAAAGTAAGCAGGGAAGTGTTTTTTGTTATCTAAAATTTGCAGAAGAGAGAAGTGACTGAGAGGAGTTAAGCAACTTTCACAAGTTTAGGCAATTACAAGGCTAGGTGGAACCTAGTCTTCAAATTCAGTATCTTTCCCGGAATAACTGCCCTTAATAGTGGGGTCCATTTAAGATTTTAATTGGAAAGCAAAAAGTTCTGCTGCTGTTGAAGAAAATGTTTGAAAGCTACTGCACTAAATGAATACGGCCAGCATGATTTTCCAGAATGGAAGCTAGAAGTCAAGCTGAGGTATTTCTCCCCAGAATTCATTATGTAGAATAAAAACCTCTTTCCTTTGTGCAATCATAATTCTGAAATGGAAATGTGAATGAGTAAACATGGAGCTTCTACTATGAGCTGAGCTCTTTGCTAGACTTCATTTCATTAAATCCTTTTGAAAACCATTTGAAGTAGTATTATTATGTCCATTTTACTGATGAGGAAGCAAAGGCTCAGAAAGGTTATGTAACTCGCCTTGGCTACCTATTTTGTGAAGGGCAATGCAATGATTTGTACCTAGATGGGCCTAACTTCAGATCCTGTCCTCTTATCCACTACTCACACTCAGTGAACTGCTTTCCTGCAATTTGGAGATACATTACTATGCTCTGAAAAGAAAATGAAATAAAGTATATGGGTAGATTACTTTTCAATTCATCTGCACAGACAGAGGCTGCTGCACTCTACTACGTCAGGAAGGCAGGATGAGAGAGCATCCACTCCAAAGTCTATGCTAATAGTATCTCCTGGAACTGGTTGGTATGCAGCCTGCTCAGTTGTTCACAGTAGCCTTAGAAAGATCCCCAAACCATGAACTGTTATACATATTTGATGCTTTGGAATTGCTATTCTGCATAAATCTGCATGTAACAGTTGTTTTGATATTTTCAGTTTACTTAGATTAGTGTGTATCAATTTTGATTTGATGCATAAAAATGAGAAGCATCTCCATTTACAAAGTATAAAAAAACAGTCAACTCTTAGAAGACAGAGGATGTTAATTTTAGACTATTTAGCTTGTTCCATGTAACATCATTTGGGAATATGGTAATCATAGCAATATTTCTTTTTAGATGCTATTTTTCCTGCCTTATTCAACTCCAGGAAGAATTCCAACATGCCCTCTTCAGTCTTTTCTCTTTTGCCTTATGATTGCTAAACCTAAACTTTATGGGTATCCTTAGGTATGATACGCAGTCAATCCCCAGACATTTGTGGCTCACTTCCTACTCTGGGAAAGTATGCTAGGTAAACTAGGGTAGGATGGGAATGAGAACATTTTCTTCTTCTCCAGTCTGATCTAAGGCTTATTCATTCATACCCTGCAATACACAACCATTTCCAAATGAATATCATCATACCTGTTCAGAATGGGGTGAGAACTGCCACCAACCATGGCAAGAGAAGATTTGTGGTGAATTAAATTCTAATTGGTCCATGTAGAATGAATAGGATTTGAATAAATGGAAAGAAGGGATGGTTGGAGCAGAGCATTATCAAATCACAAGTTCAAGGGAAGGAATTTGCAAGATTTGTTAATAAAACAGGGATAAGACTGCTGTTTATCATGAACAGGTATTTCTTGTGAGATAAAATAGAAGTTAAATTTGGGTCAGATTTCAGACTCCCATATGTGTTGGGTTACTGCAAATAACAGCAACAATTAAGGCCCTTGAATGAATACTATGTGTTTCAAAGTATTAGAACCTCATAATAAATGTATGAGTTATGTATGATTATTATCCCCATTTTATAGATCAGGCAACCAAATCTCAACAAGATTAATTAGCTTGTAAGTAACTAACAAAGTCTGGATTTTAGTAATGTGGAGCTATGGAAAAATTAGAAAGAAGAGTGTAACTGAAGAATGTAAAATGGGGCCGGGTGCAGTGGGTCACGCTTGTAATCCCAGTGCTTTGGGATCCTCAGATGGATCACCTGAGGTCGGGAGATCGAGACCAGCCTGACCAACATGGAGAAACCCCATCTCTACTAAAAATACAAAATTAGCCAGGCGTGGTGGCACATGCCTGTAATCCCAGCTACTTGGGAGGCTGAGGCAGGAGAATTGCCTGAACCTGGGAGGCAGAGGTTGTGGTGAGCCGAAATCACGCCATTGCACTCCAGCCTGGGCAACAAGAACAAAACTATGTCGAAAAAAGAAAGAAAGAGAGAAAGAGAAATGTAAAATGGGACTATTGGAATATTCATCTGGTAGAGATTATCAAATGAATTGGATGCAAAAAAGGCAGAGAGCCTGCCAGGGAGGCAATTTCTGAAGCCAAAGCATGAATGAGGGCCTGAATGAAAAACAGACACCAAGGCATGAATGAGGACCTGAATGAAGAAGAAAGGAAACTTCTTCTTCCAATATTCAATGTCTGAATATTGGAGTGATAAAGACAGAGGACTCAGACATTTATCCAAGGTTTCAACTGAGAGAATTGTGGAAGGATTACAAAATGGGGTGGGGGTGGACCCTGCAGGAGAAGGAAGCTTGAAGGCAGGAGTACTAATAGTTGTAATCACTGTAGTATTAAATCTGAAATACTAATAAATGGCAGATATCAAAGAAGAATCTTCAAATAATGGTAAATGCTATATAAACCCAGCTCTTGATATCTTGCTTTAAGATTGGTAGTGCTCTTTAGTGACCAAATTTGACCCTTACTATGATAAATAATTGTGAATAATTGGAGTAAGGGGCTACCTGCATTTTCTTTCATATAATGTGTGTGTGTGTGTGTGTGTGTGTGTATTTTTCACACCTCTGCTTCCAAATCTCTTTTGCTTAGAGAATGCCGTTTTACAGAATTATGGTTCTGACTCCAGTACTCTAACGTGCCTGCATGTTCACTAAATTCTAAGTGCCTCACAAACGGGGGTTGTGTCTCAGTTATCGTTTTATCAAGCACAGAGCCGAGCAATGGCAAAATAAGTGCTTATTTAATGATGATGTGACAGTACATGAGGACATCCTTTTGATAATGCAAATAAAATGGAATCCACAAAAGTCTGTTTTGTAATTGATCTGTTAAGTTGTATTCAATTTTCTGTGGCTAGAAATTGTGTCCCAAAAATGAAGTGACCTATGAAGAGATGAATAAGTGAACGCTGTAATAAAGCCAGAGTTGGGGATACTCCTTGAGCAGAGATTGCAGGAGTAAATTAACTTTCCTAATGATCTATTTGTGTTTTGTTTAGTCAAGCTGACTTTTAAACAGTCAAAGGATTAATTTTTGTGTCTCCTAGGTACAATTATTAAACTCAGTGCCCTAGTACAGACTGTCTAAAGTTCAAAAAAGGGATAATGCAATATAGATCAAATTAGAATCCTGAAGTCTTTGTGCATTTCATCACTTAAGAAAATACTTTCTGTTAGTAACAAACTTTTTTTTTTTTTTTTTGCTTAGTAGGGGGTTGGAGATTTGTGTGGTTACCTTTGAGCAATGCTGAGACACTTTTATTCAGCTAAAATCTTACTGAAACTTTAATGCTCAAACTTTGTTCAAACTTATGTTACTTTTTAAGGATCCAGAAATAAACATTTTTGGTAAATAGATAAGGCTCTTGACACTATTTTATTTCATCTCAACCTACAAACAAACAGTTTCTTGCCTGGACCCAACTTGCTCTTTTAATTTCCGTGCTCTAAACAGCATGTAGTAGCCTATAACATTCTGACATTTTCCAACAACTTCCCTAAAAGCTGTAATCTCAGGAGGCACATATTCTATCTTCCAGATTGTCAGTTATACCAAATGTATTCCATAATATACTGTGGGTTTTTAACTGTTCAGCATACTGTCTGTTTTCTTGACTTCCACTACCTGACTTCAAAGCCAATGTCACACATTTTATATTCACTATTATAGTAGAACCCTATTCCTGGTAAAAATTACTGTTTTAATTGAGATGAGTAATGTTAGTTTAACAAAAATCTTCATAATTTCATGACTTAAAGGTTTATTTCTTGCTACTCTACAGTCCTGCAACCAGATATCCCTTTTTTCCTTCATAAGAATGATCCACTCCAGCAAAATCAACTTCTTGTACACGTGTCTTTTGGTTCCACAGTATTTCCCCAGCCTGAGGTTACTTTCACCTTCTAAATTATATACTGTAGGGTGGGGGCTCCTGTCACCCAGTGGTTTAGGGAAGCCTTAGACATGTGGATCCAGTTTTGTTTTTTCATTTTAAACTTTTATTTAAGGTTCAGGGGGTACATTGTAGCATTGTGATATGGGTAAACTGCGTATCAGGGGCACTTGGTGCACAGGTTATTTAGTCACTCAGGTAATAAGTATAGTACCTGATAGATATTAAAAATCCTCTCTCTCCTCCCACCCTCAACCCTCAAGTAGGCCCCAGTGTCTCTTGTTCCCCTCTTTGTGGCCCTGTGTTCGAATTGTTTACCTCCCACTTAAAGTGAGAATATATGGTATTTGTGTTTTTTTTGTTTCTGCATTAGTTTGCTTAGGATAATGGTCTACAGTTCCATCTATGTTGCTGCAAAGGACAGGATCTTGTATTTTTTTTTTTTTTTTTTTTTTTGACAGAGTCTCATTCTGTTACCCAGGCTGGAGTGCAGTGGCACGATCTTGGTTCACCACACTCTACGCTTCCTGGGTTCAAGCAATTTTCCTGCCTCAGTGCCCCCGAGTAGCTGGGATTGTAGGTGTGTACCATCATGCCAGGCTAATTTTTGTAATTTTAGTAGATATGGGGTTTCACCATGTTGGCCAGGCTGGTCTCAAACTCCTGACCTCAAATGATCCACCCTCCTTGGCCTCCCAAAGTGGTGGGATTACAGGCATGAGCCACCTTGCCCAGCCGATCTTGCTCTTTTTTATGGCTGTGTAATATTCCATGGTGTATATGTACCACATTTTCTTTATCTAGTCTACCATTCATGAGCATTTAGGTTGATTCCATGTCTTTACCAATATGAATAGTGCTGTGATGAGTGTACATGTACATATGTCATTATGATAGAACAACTTATATTCTTTTGGGTATACATCCAGTAATGAAATTGCTGGGTCAAATGGTAGTTCTGTTTCAAGTTCTTTGAGAAATTATCACACTGCTTTTCACAATGGCTGAACTAATTTGCACTCCTATCAGCTGTATATAAACATTCCCTTTTACCTGCAACCTCATCAGCATCTGTTATTTATTCACTTTTAAATAGTGGCCATTCTGACTGGTGTGAGATTATATCTCATTGTGGTTTTGATTTGCATTTCTTTAATGATTAGTGATGTTGAGTACTCTTTCATATGCCTGTTGGGCACATGTATGTCTTCTTTTGAAAGGTGTCTGTTTATGTCCTTTACCCACTTTTTAATGGGGTTGTTTTTTGCTTGCCCTATTTGTCTAAGTTATTTATAGACTCTGGATATTACACCATTGTCCAATGCATACTTAGCAAATATTTTCTCCCATTCTATAGTCTGTCTGTTTATTCTGTTGATCATTTATTTTGCTGTGCAGAAGCTCTTTAGTTTTATTAGGCCACATTTGTCAATTTTTGTTTTTGTTGCTGTTGCTTTTTTGGCATCTTGGTCTTGAAATCTTTGTCAGGTCCTATGTTCCTAGGTTTTCTTCCAAGGTTTTTATAGTTTTAGGTTCTACATTTAAGTCTTTAATCCATGTTGAGTTGATTTTTGCAAGTGAGGTAAGAAAGGTGTTATGTTTTGGTTCTGTATCCTCATCCAGATCTCACATCAAATTGTAATCCCCATGTGTTGAAGGAAGTACCTAGTAGGAGGTGATAGGGTCACGGGGGTGGATTTCTCCCATGCTGTTCTCATAATAGTGAGTGGGTTCTCATGAGATCTCATGGTTTAAAAGTGCTTAAGATTGTGTGACACTCTCCCACCCCGCAGCTCTCTTTTTCTCTCCTCCTCCACCATGGGAAGATGTATTTGCCTTCCCTTCAACTTCCATGATAATTGTAAGTTTTCTGAGACTACCCATTAATGCTTTCTGTAAAGCCTGTGGAACTGTGAGTCAATTAAACTTCTTTTCTTCTTACCCAGTCTTAGGTAGTTCTTTATAGCAGTGTGAGAATGGACTAATACAGAAGTGGTCCAGTTTTAATCTTCTGCAGATGGCTAGCTAGTTATCCCAGCACCATTTATTGAATATGGGGTCATTTCTCCCATTGCTTGTTTTTGTTGACTTTGTCGAATATCAGATGGTTGTAGGTGTGCAGCATTATTTCTGGGTTCTCTATTCTGTTCCATTGGTGTATGTATCTGTTTTTGTACTGATACTATGCTGTTTTGGTTACTGCAGCCTTGTAGTGCAGTTTGAAGTCAGGTAACAAGATGCCTTTTTTCCTTTTGCTTAGAATTGTCTTGGTTATTTCATCTCTTTTTGGGTTCCATGTGAAGTTTAAAGTAGTTCTTTCTACTTCTGAATAAAATGATGTTGATAGTTTGATAGAAATAGCATTGAGTCTGTAGATTGTTTTGGGTAGCATGACCATTTTAACAATTTTGATTCTTCCTATCCATGAGCATGGAATATTTTTCCATTTGTTTCTGTCATCTATGGTTTCTTTGAGCAATGTGTTGAGTGTTTTCTCATTGTAGAGCTCTTTCACATCCCTGTTTAGCTATATTCCTATATATATATATATATGTTTTCTTTTTTGCAAATGTGAATGACATTGCTTTCCTGATTTTGCTCTCAGCTTCAGTGTTGTTGCTATATAGAAGTGCTACTGATTTTTTGTATATTAACTTTTGTATCCAGAATCTGCTGAAGTTGTTTATCAAATCGAAGAGCTTTTGGGCAGATGCTATGGGGTTCTAGGTACAGAATCATGTTGTCTGCACACAGGGATAGTTTAACTTTCTCTCTTCTTATTTAGATGGCTTTTATTTCTTTTTCTTGACTGATTATTCTGGTCATGACTTCCAGTACTATGTTGAATCGGAGTGGTAAAGAGGGCATCCTTATTTTGTTTCAGTTTTCAGGGGGAATGCTTCTAGATTTTGCCTATTAAGTATGATGTTGGCTGTGGGTTTGTCACAGATGGCTCTTATTACTTGGAAGTATGTTCCTTCAGTGTCTCGTATATTGAGGGTGTTTAAAATAAATTGATGTTGAATTTTATTGAAAGCCTTTTCTATATCTATTGAGATAATCATGTGGCTTTTGTTCTTAATTCTGTTGATAAGATGAATCACATTTATCAACTTGTATATGTTGAACCAACCTTGCATCCCAGAGATGAAGCCTACTTGATCATGGTGAATTTGATTTTTGATGTACGTCTGGATTCACTTTGCCAATATTTTGTTGAGGAATTTTTCATCTATATTTATCAAGAACATTAGCCTGAAGTTTTCCTGTGTATGTCTGCCAGGTTTTGTATCAGGATGATGCTGGCCTCAGAGAATGAGTTAGGGAGGAGTCCCTCCTCCTCAATTTTTTCAAGTAGTTTCAGTAAAAATGGCACCAGCTCTTCTTTATACATCTGGTGGAATTCAGCTGTGGTTCAGCTGTGAATCTCTCTGGTCCTGGGCTTTTTGGGATTGGTAAACTTTTTAATACTGATTCAGTTTTGGAACTCATTATTGGCCTGTTCAGAGATTCAATTTCTTCCTGTTTCAATCTTGGGAGGTTGAATGTGTACAGAAATTTATTCATTTTTGTAGGTTTTCCAGTTTGTGTGCATAGAGGTGTTCATTGTAGTCTCTGATGGTTTTGTGTATTTCTGTGGGGTTGGTAGTAATGCGCCCTTTGTCATTTCTGATTATGCTTATTTGGATCTTCTCTCTCTTTTTTTAAATTAGTGTAGCTAGTGGTCTACCTATCTTATTATTTTTTTCAAAGAACCAATTCCTGGATTTGTTAATCTTTTATATGAGTTTTCACATCTCATTTCCTTCAATTCAGCTCTGATTTTGGTTATTTCCTAGCTTCTGCTAGCTTTGGGGTTGGTTTGCTCTTGTTTCTCTAGTTCCTGTAGGTTTGATGGTAGGTTGTTAATTTGAGATCTTTCTAACTTTTGGATGTGAGCTTGTAGTTCTGTAAACTTCCCTCTTAACAATGCTTTATCTGTCCCAAAGATTCTGGTATGTTGCATGTTTGTTCACTAAGAACTAAAAGTTCTTTAGCTTTAAAGAACTTTTTGATTTCTGCCTTAATTTAACTACTTACCCAAATTGTAGTCCAGAGCAGGTTGCTTAACTTCCATGTAACTGTATGGTTTGGGGTGATTTTCTTTGTATTGACTTCTATTTTTATTTATTTTTCTTTTCTTTTTTGTAACTTGCTGAGGATTGTTTTACATTTGATTCTGTGGTTGATTTTAGAGTATGTGCCAAGTGGTGATGAGAAGAATGTATATTCTATTGTTTTGGGGTGGAGAGTTCTGTAGATGTTTATTAGGTCCATTTGGTCAAGTGTTGAGTTCCGGTCCTTAATATCTTTTATTAGTATTGAAGCTTGATGATTTTTTCTAATACTATCAGTGGGGTGTTGAAGTCTCCTACTGTTATTGTGTGGGAGTCTAAGCCACTTTGAAGGTCTGTAAGAACTTGCTTTATGAATCTTAGTGCTTCTGTGTTGGGTGTGCATATATTTAGCATGGTAGATCTTCTTGTTGAATTCAGCCCTTTATCATTATGTAATGCCCTTCTTTTCTTTCTTTTAATCTTTGTTGAATTAAAGTCTTTTTTGTCTGAAGTTAGGATAACAACCTCTCCTTCTTTGTGTTTTCCATTTGCTTGGTAGATTTTTCCTCATCCCTTTATTTTGAGCCTATGAGTGTCATTGCACATGAGATTGGTCTCTTCAAGACAGCATAACTTTGGGTCTTGCTTCTTTATTCAGCATGCCACCCTGTGCCTTTTAATTAAGGCATTTACCCTGTTTACATTCAAGGTTAATATTGATATGTGCAGATTTGATCTTGTCATTTTCTTGTTAGCTGGTTATTACGCATACTTGTCTGTGTGGTTGCTTTATCTTGTGACTGCTCTGGTACTTAAGCATGTTGTAGTGGTTGATAATATTTAGTGCTTCTTTCAGGACCTCTTGTAAGGCACGTCTGGTGGTAACAAATTCCCTCAGCATTTGCCTGCCTGAAAAGGATTTTATTTTTTCTTTGGTTATGAAGCTTAGTTTGACTGGATATGAAGTTATTGATTGGAAATTCTTTTATTTAAGAATGTTGAATATAGGCCTCCAATCTCTTCTGGCTTATAGAGTTTCTACTGAGAGGTCTGCTGTGAGCCTGATGTGGTTCCCTTTGTAGGTGACTGTTTCTTCTTTCTAGCTGCCTGTAACATTTTTTCCTTCATTTTGACCTTGGAGAATCTGATGATTATGTGTCTGGGGACAGTCTGCTTGTGTAGTATCTTCCTGGGGTTTTCTGCATGTCCTGAATTTGAATGTTGGCCTCTTTAGTGAGGTTGGGAAAGTTTTCATGGACAATATCCTGAAATATGTTTTCCAAGTTGCTTGCTTTCTCTGCTTCTCTTTCAGGGATACCAATGAGTTGTAGATTTGTTTTTTTACATGATTCCAGATGTTTTGGAGGTTTTGTTTATTCTTTTTTACTCTCTTTTCTTTATTGTTGTCTGACTGAGCCAGTTTGTGAGCTCAACATTCTTTCTTCAGTTTGGTCTAGTCTGCTGTTAATAATTGCTGTTGCATTATGAAATTCTTACAATGTGTTTTTCAGCTCTATCAGTTTGGTTCTTTCTTATTATGGCCATTTTGTCTACCAGCTATCGTATTTTTTTTGTGATCCTTAGCTTTCTTGAGTTGGATTTCAACATTCTCCTGAATCTTAATGATGTTTGTTCCTATCAAGAGTCTGAATTATGTTTCTGTCACTTCAGTCATTTTGACCCAGTTAAGAACCCTTGCTGGAGACCTAGTGCAGTTGTTTGGTTGTTTGGAAGAAAGAATCCACTCTGCTTTTTTGAGTTGCCAGAGTTCTTGAGCTGGTTCTTTCTTATATGTGTGGGCTAGTTTTCACTTAATTGTGGTTTAGTTTGAGTACAGTCAGTAGATTTATTTTTTATAGACAGTCAAGGCTTTATGCAGGGTCTTTATTGTTAGCTAAATTCTTGTCCTTGGTTTCACAGGGGGGATATTAGCAAAAATATTTTTGGTGTTAAATTTTGGGCTGTCATCCAGTAGATGGCACTTAAGCGAGTGCTGGCTGCAGATCATGGCTTGAGACTCCTGGGCTGTATGCCATAGCTCTGAGCTTCCTTTCCTAGCTAAGAGGTAGCATGGCCAGGGACCTTAGCAGTGGTTGTGGCAAAGGGTCTTTCACTTGTCTCTTAGGGTTTTCACCCTAGAGAGATGTGGAGCCACTGTTAATGGTGGAGGGTGTCTCGATTATTGGTGTCTTGAACAAAGAATTGGACAAACACACAAAGCAAGGAAGGAATGAAGTGTTTTATTGAAAATGAACGTACACTCCACAGGGTAGGAGTGAGCCTGAGCATAGGGCTCAAAGGCCCTGTTACAGAATTTTGGGGAGTTTAAACATTCCCTAGAGAATTCCATTGGTTATTTGGGGTATGCACTATGTAAATGGAGAGGATGAAGTAAAGTTACAAAGTCATTTTCTGTGTACACCCTATGGAGAGGATATTTCCTGTTATAGCTAAAGTGTGAATTGGCCTTATGTTCCCTGCCTGCAGACCCTATTTTCCTGCCTCACCACTATCAATTAGTGCAATCAACCTGGGATGAGGGGGCTGCACTGTGGGCCCAGGCCAGGTTCCCTGCTTGGTAACAAGTAGGCGGACAGTGGAGGGGATGGACAGACTGGCCTCTTCTCCTTAGGACAATTGCAGCTTGCTGGATGTGTGGTTAAAACACTTAGGGTCTATGCTCCTTCCCAAGTCCAAGGACAACAAGACAATACCACTGAAGTGGTTGCCTCTGGGAGCTGCATCTCCAGGAAACACAGAACCACTGCTACTAAGAATGTTCAACCAGGGAGTGGGGCGGTTGTACTGCAGGCCCAAGCTGGGAGTTCTGTTTGCTGAAGAGCAGGGCTTTGAGGGCTCAAGGGGATGACAGTCTGGGCTCCTTTCCACATGGTAACTGTGGGATGATGGAAGCTCAGGTGAAGCCCTCAGACTCTTTGTTTCTTTCCAGACCAAGGGCAGTAGGGGCAGAACCATTGCTGTGCCATGGCCATGGGGCTGTCAGTTGCCTCTGGGAGCCCATCCTCAGGGAAACACCAAACCACTACCCATGGGTGTGTTCAGTCATGGGATGGCTGTTCTACAGTCCTGAACTGTGGGCCCTGTTTGGCGAAGAGTGGGGTGAGGACTCTCAGGGAAGAGAGACTGTACTACCCTCTGAATGGTAGCTGTGGTGGGCTGGAAGTGCCAGTGTAGTGACTAGATCCTTGTAACCGCCCAATGTGTTCACTTTACCCACTGCCTAGACAGGCTTGGTTTATCAAGACAGTGAAATTGCAATGGAGAAAGAGTAATTCATACAAAGCTAGCTGTGAGGGAGATCAGAGTTTTATTTTTACTCAAATAAGTCTTCCTGAGCATTCGGGGATTAGAGTTTTTAAAGATGATTAGGCTGGTAGGGGCTCTGGAAGTAGGGAGTACTGATTGATCAGGTTGGAGATGGAATCATATGGGGGTCAAAGTGAGGTTTTCTTGCTGTTTTAGTTCCTGCGTGGGATCACAGAACTGGTTGAGCTAGATTACCAGTCTGGGTGGTATCAGCTGGTGCACTGAGTGCAGGGTCTGCAAAATACCCCAAGTACTGATCTTAGATTGTGCAATAGTGATGTGATCCCCAGGGGCAATCTGGAGAGGTTCAGACTCCCTAAACCTAATTTCTTATTTTGTAGCTAATTTGTTAGTCCTGCAAAGGCAGACTGGTTCCCAGGCAAGAAGGGAATCTTTTCAGGAAAGGGCTATTACCAGTATTGTTTTAGAGTCAAACCATAAACTAAATTCCTTCCCAATGTTAGTTCGACCTATACCCAGGAATCAACAAGGACAGCTTAAAGGCTACGAGCAAGATCAGTCAGTTAGGTCTGATCTCCTTCACTGTCAAAATTTCCTCAGTTATAATTTTTCAAAGGCAATTTCACTCTTTGTTCCTTCCCCTCCCTGAGGGAGGTTAGGATAGTACAACTGCAACTGCAATGGAGGAAAGGTTGTGAGTTGTCTCTGGGATTTCCTCCTTAGAGAAACGCAGAGCTGTTTCTGACCAAAGTGTTCAGGTGGAGGAAGTGTGGTTGTCCTGGAGTCCCAGGTCAGGATGCCCTGCCCAGTGAGAAGTAGGGATGGGAACCTGCATGGAAAACAGCCTGGCTGTGTTTCTGTGGGGCAGCTGTGGTGTTTTGAGGATCCACGCCAGTCCCTAAGTACTTTGCACTTATCCTGCAAGGTACAGTGGAAGTGAGACCTGCCTGTAGTCTGTTGCTGTTCAGCCTCCTGGATTCAGCTCCTTTCCTGGGGGTACTCAAGGGAGTTTGACCTCTCCTGCAGCTGGAGCTGTAGCCACTAATGCCAGGATGCCTGGAGATCCAAGACTCCTGGGACTCTGCATGTGCCTGAGTGGCAGCTATGCCTAGACTCCATGTAGCTCTCCATGTCAGTCTCGAGGCCCAAATGGGTGATCTCATGGAAGGATCACCTGAGCCCAGTGTTGCAAAGATCCACAGAAGAAGTGTGAGTCCCTGGGGATTCTCACCCTCTCACAACTTCCCTGTGGTGGAGAAGCCTCCCTTGGTTCTGTGCCACTCCTGGGTGGTTGGTCATCCTGTCTTGCTCCTCTCCATTCTCCAAGGGTCAAAATGTTTCCTTGATGAATCCTAATATGTCCACCTAGATGTTCCACTTGAAGATCTAGTAATTACTCACCACTCTTTCTTCTCTCTGTGAGAGGTGAACACTAGTTGCTTTCAGTCAGACATCTTGACTAACCCTGGATCCAGATTTGATGGAGGATTGGGTGAAGCAGCAACTGTAGATCTCTGGCAGATCTTAACACATTTATGTCCAAGTTCTTTAAAGATAGATGTAAAAGTCTTACATATTCTCCCATTTTCTTTCCCTACTTGTTCCAACATTTTGAAGTGAACGATGGATTAATTATTAAACATGTTATTATTTTTATTCTCATAGAATGACATCTAACAGAAGACAGCATAAGAGCTTAAGAAGGGAAGGGAAAGGTCGGGCATGGTGGCTCATGCCTGTAATCTCAGCAATTTGGGAGGCCGAGACCGGCGGATCACGAGGTCAGGAGATCCAGACCATCCTGGTGAACACTGTGAAACCCCATCTCTACTAAAAATACAAAAAAAAAAAAAAAAAATTAGCCAGGTGTGGTGGCGGGCGCCCGTAGTTCTCAGGAGGCTAAGGCAGGAGAATGGCATGAACCTAGGGACAGAGCTTGCAGTAAGTGGAGATCGCACCACTGCACTCCAGCCTGGGCAACACAGCAAGACTCCGTCTGGAAGCAAAAAAAAAGGAAGGGAAAGAAATAAAGGGAAGCAACAGATAAAAGCATGGCTTACTTGCCTGACTCCTTAACCCAACTCTAGGCTAGAACCTCCTATGCTGGACATGGTGATTTGCCCAGAGTATGGGCTTAATGCATTTTCCTTGAGGAGTAAGGAGAACACTCTGAAGTCAGATTCTTACTGTTCTAATTCCTACTTTATGTTGCCATGAATCTTGGGCAAATTACTCTGAACCTTGGAGAAGGTACTTAATGTTTTTGTGCCTTAACTGGATCATCTGAAAAACTGAGAAAATAAGAATGTGTAGATCATAGAGTTTTTGTGTGAGGCTTAACTGAAATAATAAATGTAGGGGCCTAGAATAATGCCTGGTTCAGGGGTATGCTTTCAGTAAATATTAATCACAATTTCAAGATATATCATAGCATAATGGTTGAAAGTGGGACTCTGAATCCAGGCTAACTGGGCTCTAATTCCTGTTCCACTCATTCCACTTAATTTTTCCAAGATGATGTTAATTTTTTATGCTAGTTTCTACATGGCAAATATTTAACAAACATTAATATTATTATTGAATGATTACAGAATGAAATATTTAAAAGGTAACACTCCAAGATGAGTAGTTAAAACAATGCTAATTTCTGCATCTGATTTTGACTTTTGGTCTTGCTTTTCACATTGATATTAACATGAAATACTCAATTAGCTGTCCCTACTATGTAAACAAAAGGACAAGTCTATGTCTTACTTTTCCATTACTGCTTTCCCCTCCAACACATGTGTAATTCAAATGACAAGATATCACAATGTCAGGAGGAACCCATATTAAAACGTCTCAAATTGAAACAAAGTAACCATTTCTGTAATTAGCCAAGTCTTAAAAACAGAGTATTTGGAAAAGAGATGGATTGATACCATCTGACAAAGAAGGAAGAATTATGTTTAAGAGCTTTGTTGTTTTACTTCTCACATTACCTAAAAGGAATAATAAAGTAAAATAACATCACAGGAAACTGCATGGCAGTTTCTAATATGATAGAGGTTTAGTGACTTATTGCTGTTTGCATGGTGTTTCATAGTTTCTGACAGTATAAAGCTCGCTTAAAGAAAAGAAAATACACCGCCACCCACATTTTGTCTGGAGTTAATATGTATTTTTCTACTTGTCAGAGTGTGGGAGCCTCTCGGTTTATGTAATTACAGCTTTCAAAAATCACTTAAATAGACATGAGCAAAGAAGTGAAATTGCATGTGGAATATTCGAATGACACTGAATCTGTCGGGCCGATGGGATTTTCTTAGAAAACTGAGATGTTTTTCAACTCTCACTTGGATGGGACTGTGCTTTGCAAGAGCTTCAGAAACAGCTTTTTCATGTTGCTGACAATCCTGACAATGGTCCTGATGAATTATCTGTATTAAACATGCTCCTCAAGCCAACTGAATCCACTCTGTCAAGCAGATTTGAAGAAAAGCAATGAGCTATGTCTTTCCCTGCAGCCTAGGTCTTGGTATTTCCAAGGAGATCAGGACCAGGAAGGGAAACCCTGACCAAACTTGATACCCTTTTTCTTCTTTTCCTAATGGGCTATCTTTTATCAAATTAAGAGTTAAAGCATTAGATATAAATGTGAGTAAGGAATGGAAAGCTAACAAGAAATTGGGCTTGTATTTGTGAGGGGCAAGTGTTCATCTTTCCTCACTTTTTTTTTAACAGGTAAAAAATAATTACAAGTGCCTTCTTCAATATTCTTTTTTCTATCTCACATTCTACATTTTAACATTTAGTTTCTTTTCTATTTCTAAACAGCTTTACTTAAATAAAATTGACATGTACTAAATTGCACATTTTAAAGTGTACACATGTACATACCCATGAAGCCATCAGCCAAATCAAGAAATAAACACATCCACTGCATCCGAAAGTTTTCTTATGCCCCCTTTTAATCTGTCTCTCCTACCCACCACTACCTTTCTGCCCCATCCTCGCATCCCCCGCACAACCATCCCATCCCCTGGAAACCTACTGCTTTACTTCCTGTCTGCACAGATTATTTTACATTCTTTATAATTTTACAGAGTTGGGAATCATACAGAATGTACTTTTTTACTAAAGATTCTTCCAGGATAATTATTTTGAAATGTATTCATTTTGTTGTGTGTACAATTTTGATCTACATTTTCCCAGTGACTGACAATGTTGAACATCTTTTCATGTGCTTATTTTCCAACTATATATCTGTACAAATCTTTTGCCTATTTTTATTGAGTTGTTTGCTTTCTTAATATTGAGGTTTAATTTCTATTTTAAGTGTATTCTATTTTAAAAAATTAACATCCAATAAAATTAACTTTTTGGTGTACAGTTCTATTTATATTATTAAATGATAATTTTATGCAACTACCACCACAATCAAGATGCAAAACAGTTCCATCACTCCCAAAAACTCTTTTTAATGATACCCTTTATAGTCATATACTGCCCCATCCCAACCTTTGTTCTATTCTTCTTCACTATAGTTTTGTCTTTTCAAAAATATCATATAAATTGAATTATACAGTATGTAACATTTTGAGACTGGCTTCTCTCACTCAGCATAATGCCTTTGAGATTGATCCAAGATGTTGTCTATACATAGAGTGCTCCATTTTATTGCTGAGTAATATTTTATAATAAGGATGTCCCACAGTTTGTTTATCCATTACCTGTCAAAGGATTCTTGAATTGTCTCCAGTTACTGGTAATTATGAATACTTTTAGGTATAGGGTTCCATAGAAAAATAAAGTTTTCATTTCTTAACAGAAAATACCTAGGAATAGAATTTCTTGGTCTTATGGTAAGTATATGTTTAAAATATGCTCAAAGAAGCTGCCAAACTCTTCTCCAGAGTGGATGTACCATTTTGCATTCAACAATGTGTGAGATATCCAGTTGCTCCTTAACAACGCTTAAAATGAGATGCTACTACACACCTGTAAGAATGACTACAGTTAAAACATCTTATCATTCCAAAGATTAGAGGAAACCTCACCTATGATAAACCTATAACCAACATAATACAGAATGGGGAAAAGTTGAAAGCATTCCCTCTGAGAACTGGAACAAGACAAGGATGCCTACTCTCAACACTCCTCTTCAATATCGTACTGGAAGTTCTAGCCAGAGCAATCAGACAAGAGAAAGAAATAAAGGGCATCCAAATCAGTAAAGAGGAAGTCAAACTGTCACTGTTTGCTGACGATATGATCATTTACCTAGAAAATCCTAAAGACTCCTTCAGAAAGCTCCTAGAACTGATAAAAGAATTAAGCAAAGTTTCTGGATGGAAAATTAATGTACTCAAGTCAGTAGCTCTTTTATATGTCAACAGCAACCAAGTGGAAAATCAAATCAAGATCTCAACCTCTTTCACAATAGCAGCAAAAGATAAAATACTTAGGAATACACCTAAACAAGCAGGTGAAAGACCTCTACAAGGAAAACTACAAAACACTGCTGGAAGAAATCATATATAACACAAACAAATGAAAACACACCCCATGCTCATGAATGGGTAGAATCAATATTGTGAAAATGACCATACTGCCAAAAGCAATCTACAAATTCAACACAGTCCCCATCAAAATACCATCATCACTCTTCACAGAATTAGAAAGAACAGTTCTAAAATTCGTATGGAACCAAAAAAGAGGCTGCATAGGCAAAACAAGACTAAACAAAAAGAACAAATCTGGAGGCATCACATGACCTGATTTCAAATTATACTATAAGTCCATAGTCACCAAAAAAGCATGATACTGGTATAAAAATAGGCATATAGACCATTGGAACAGAATAGAGAACCCAAAAATAAACCCAACCCAAATACTTACATCTAACTGAACTTTGACAAAGCAAACAAAACACAAAGTGGGGAAAGGACACCCTTTTAAACAAATGGTGCTGGGATAATTGGGTGACCACATGTAGGAGGATGAAACTGGAGTCTCATCTCTCACATTATACAAAAATCAACTCAAGTAGCCAGGTGTGGCAGCGTGCACCTGTAGTCCCAGCTACTCAGGAGGCTGAGGGAGGAGAATTGCTTGAACCCAGGAGGCGGAGGTTGCAGTGAACCGAGATTGCACCACTGCACTCCAGCCTGGGTGACAGAGCAAGACTCCGTCTCAAAAAATCGACTCAAGATAGATTAAGTACTTAAATCTAAGACCTAAAACTGAAAATTCTAGAAGATAACTTTGGAGAAACCCTTCTAGACATTGACTTAGGCAAGGAGTTCGTGACCAAGAACCCAACAGCAAATGCAATAAAAACAAAGATAAATAGCTGGTACTTAATTAAACTAAAGAGCTTTTGCATGGCAAAAGGAACAGTCGGCAGAGTGAACAGACAACCCACAGAATGGGAAAAAATCTTCACAATCTACACACCTGACAAAGGACTAATATCTAGAATCTACAATGACCTCAAACACCAACAAGAAAAGAACAAACAATCCCATCAAAAAGTAGTACAATTCTCAAAAGAAAATATACAAATGGCCAACAAACGTAAGAAAAAATGCTCAACCTCACTAATGATTAGGGAAATGTAAATCAAAACCACAATGTGATACCACCTTACTCCTGCTAGAATGGCTGTAATCAAAAAATCAAAACATAATAGATGTTGGTATAGATGCAGTGAACAGAGAACACTTATACACTGCTGGTGGGAATAAAAACTAGTAGAACAACTGTGGAAAACAGTGTGGAGATTCCTTAAAGAACTAAAAGTAGAACTACTGTTTGATGCAGCAGTTCCACTACTGGGTATCTATCCAGGGGAAAAGAAGTCATTACACGAAAAAAATACTTGTACACAAATGTTTATAGCAGCACAATTTGCAATTGCAAAAATGTGGAACCAACCCAAATGCCCATCATTCGAGGAGTGGATAAAAAGCTGTGGTATATATATATGATGGAATACTACGTAGCCATAAAAAGGAATTAACTAATGGCATTTGCAGCCACCTGGATGAGGCTGAAGACTATTATTCTAAGTGAAGTAACTTAGGAATGGAAAACCAAACATTGTATATTCTCACTCATAAGTGGAAGCTAACCTGTGAGGATCCAAAGGCATGAGAATGACACTATGAACTTTGGGAACTCAGGGGAAAGGGTGGGAAGGGCATGAGGGATAAAAGACTACAAATAGGGTGCCATGTATACTGCTTGGGAGATGGGTACACCAAAATCTCACACATCACCACTAAAGAACTTACTCATGTAGGCTGGGCACAGTGAAATCACGCCTGTAATCCCAGCACTTTGGGAGGCCATGGTGGGCGGATCACGAGATCAGGAGATTGAGACCATCCTGGCTAACACGGTGAAACCCCGTCTCTACTAAATATACAAAAAATTAGCTGGGCTTGGTGGTGGACGCCTGTAATCCCAGCTACTTAGGAGGCTGAGGCAGGGAGAATCACCTGAACCCAGGAGGTGGAGCTTGCAGTGAGCCGAGATTATGCCACTGCACTCCAGCCTGGGTGACAGAGCAAGACTCTGTCTCAAAAAAAAAAAAAAAAAAAAAAAAAAAAAAAAAAATTTTTTATTAAAAACACTACCTTTTCCCCAAAACCTATGGACATTAAAAAGTAAAAAATTGGAGGATTCCAGTTCCTCTGAATTGGAGAAACTGGAGTTCTCAACACTGCTAATTGGAGTCTAAAATGATATAGTCATTTTAGGAAGCAGTTTGTCAATGTCTCTAAAAGTTAAACATATAATTTACCATGTGAACCAGCCATTCTATCCTTAGATAATTATCCAAAAAGAATGAAAGTGTATATCAATATAAAAGCTTAAACACAAATGCCATAGGAGTATTTTAGGCATTCTAAACTGTATGTAGTAGTATCTCATTACTGTTTTAAAATGCCTTTCCCTAATAGCTAATGATATTGAACATCTTTTCTTGTGATGATATATCTTCTGTATATCTTCTCTGGGAAAGTAGCCATTTAAGTCTTTTGCCCATATATTTAATTGCGTGGTTTAATTTCTTAGTGTTGATTGTTTAGAAATATTTATACATTCTGGATACAAGTCTTTTATCAAATATGTGATTTGTGAATATTTTCTCCAAGTCTGTAGCTCATCTTTTTCATGTTCTTAAGAGTATCTAATCAATTTTTTCTTTTATGAATTTTGCTTTGTTATTAGGTCTAAGAACTGTCTGCCTAATCCCAGGTCATAGACTTCCTGCTGTTTTGTCTTTTAATTTTTTTTTTTTTTTTTTTTTTT
>NW_016808703.1:285727-289533 GCF_001698545.2 Rhinopithecus bieti
TTTTTTTTTTTTTTTTTTTTGAGACGGAGTCTGGCTCTGTTGCCCAGGCTTGAGTGCAGTGGCGCAATCTCCTCTCACGGCAAGCTCCACCCCCCGAGTTCATGCCATTCTCCTGCCTCAGCCTCCTGAGTAGCTGTGACTTCAGGCACCTGCCACAGTGTCTGGCTAATTTTTTGTATTTTTAGTAGAGACAAGGTTTCACCGGGTTAGCCAGGATGGTCTTGATCTCCTGACCTCGTGATCTGCCCACCTCGGCCTCCCAAAGTGCTGGGATTACAGGCATTAGCCACCAGGCCAGGTCTAAAAATTTTATAATTTTATACTTTACATTTGGATCTATATAAAGTGTGGCACTTAGGTCACAGTATATTTTTGTTTATGGATGTGCAATTGTTTCAGCTCCATTTGTTGCAAAGGTTATCTTTCATTGAATTGTTTTTGCATGTTTGTCAAAAATTACCTGAGCATATTTATATGAACCTATTTTTGGGTTCTCCATTCTTTTCCATTGATTTATGAGTTTATTCCTTCACCAATATCTCACAATTATAATTATTACAGTTATCAAATAAGTCTTGAAATCAGGTAGACTGATTTCCCTCACTTTATTATTCCTTTACAAAATTGTTTCAGCTATTCTCATCCATTTGTCTTTCCATATACATTTTAGAGAAATCTTGTTTATATCTATAAAAAGTCTTGCTGGGATTTTGATAAGAATTTTGTGAAACCTGTATATCAGTTTGTAGAGAACAGATACCTTTACTTTGTTGAGTCTTCCAACCCATCAACAAGGTATGTCTTTTTATTTATTTAGGTCTTCTTTAATTGTCCAATCAATTTTTGTAGTTTGAAGCACACAGATCAACTTTATATTTTGTTGGATTTATACCCAAGTATTTTATTTTATTGGAACAATTACATCTAATGTAGTTTCAAATTTTATTTGATGTTTGGATGTTGACCTTGTATCCTGCAAATCTGCTAAACTTGCATTATAGTTTTGGGATTTGGGGGGTAGCTGATTTTTTTGGTGGTGATAGTGTCTTCTGTGAATAGGGACATATCTATTTTTTTCATTTAAAATTTTGTGTATTTTGTTTATTTTGCTTGCCTCATTGATCTCACTAGAATTTTTACTACAATGTTGAATAGCAATGGTGAAAATGGACATTACCATGTTCCTATTCTTAGAATGAAAGCATTTGATTTTTCACCATGAAGTATGATATTAGCTGTAGGTTTTTGATAGATGCCTGTTACCAGTTTGACAAAATTACATTCCTAGCTTACTAAAAGTTTCATTAAAAATTAATGTTGGATTTATCATAAGTTTTTCCTGTGTTTATTGAGTTTATCTACCTATCTCTCTGTCTATTATTTTCTGTTAGGTTGTTAGTATAATCAATCACATCGATTTTATTTTATTTTAAAATCACTTTAATGAGATATGACTGACATATAAAATCTGTACATACTTAACATATATACCTCAGTAAGTTTGGGGATAAATATATATCTGTGAAGCCATCACTATCATAAAATCCATAAACATAGCTATCGTTTCCCAAAGTTTCCTCCCATGCCCTCTATTATTATTGTTTTTTCTGGAAAGGAATGGTAAGAGTATTTAGCAGAAGATCTCTGCCCTTTGAAAATTTTAAGTGTACAATACAGTTTTGTTAGCTAGATGCACTATGCTGTCCAGTAGATCTCCAGAACTTATCCTGCGTAACTGAGACTTTGTACCCTTTAACCATCACCTCCATTTTCCCAACCTCCCAGTCCCTGGAAATCACCATTCCACTGTCTGCTTCTGTAACTTTGGCTATTTTATATTCCACATATAAGTGAGAGTATACAGTATTTGTCTTTCTTTGTCTGACTTATTTAACAGAATGCTCTCCAGATTCACCCATGTTATAAAGGACAGCATTTCTTTTTTTTAAAAGGCTAAATCGTATTCCATTGTATGCATATGTCACATGTATGCATATGCATAAATGGACATTTATATTGTTTCCATATCTTGGCTATCTAATTGTCAGAAGTGGGGTAATTGAAGTTTTCTATTATTATTGTATTGCCATCTGCGTATATCTTCAGTTCTATTAATATTTACTATATTTAGGTTCTGCAAAGTTGGGTGTATGTATATTTATAATGATTATGTTATCTTCATTACATAATTTTTTATCGTTATATAGTGACCTTCTTTGTCTCTTGTGACAGTTTTTGACTTAGTCTATTTTGTATAAGTATAGCCACCTTTGCTCTCTTTTGGTTACCATTTGCATTGAATGCCTTTTTCTATCCCTTCACTTTCAGTCAATCTGTGTTCTTAAAGCTAAAGTGAGTCTCTTGTAGGCAGAATATAGTTGTATATTACTTTTGTCATTCAATCATTCTATGCCTTTGATTTGAGAATTAAATTCATTTACTTTATTTATTTATTTACAGACAGAGTCTCACCCTGTCACCCAGGCTGGAGTACAGTGGCACAATCATAGCTTACAGTAGCCTTGAACTGCTAGGCTCAAGTGATCCTTTCACCTCAGCCTCCTGAGCAGGTGGGTCTGCAGGCATGTGCCACTATGTTTGGCTAAATATTTTTAAAGGTTTTTAGAGATGAAGTCTCACTATGTTGCCTAGGCTGGCCTCAAAGGATCCTTCCACTTCAACTGCCCAAGTAGCTGGGATTACAGATGTGAGCCACTGTGCCTAGCTCTAATTCATTTACATTTAAATTAATTATTGATAAGTGTGGAAGTATAATACTTCCATTTTGTTAGTTGTTTCATGTTTTATCATACTTTTGTTCCTTTGTTTCTCTTATACTGTCTTTGTGATTAGATAATTTTGTAGTTTTTTTATTTTGAAAATATATATATTTGCATTTCAGTCGTTTTTGGGGTAAAAGTGGTTTCAGTTACATGGATGAATTGTATAGAGGTGAATGAGATTAGTCCACCCATCACTCGAGTAGTGTACATTGTACCCAGTATGTAGTTTTTTATCCCTTGCGCCCTCCTACCCTTCCCCTTATAAGTCTCCATAGTCCATTATATCCCTCTATATACCTTTGTGTATGCATAGCTTAGCTGCCACTTGTAAGTGAGAACATACAGTATTTGATTTTCTATTCCTAAGTGAGATAACTTCCTTAAAAAATTTTCCATTATTCTAAGTGAGTTATCTCACTTAGAAAAGTTGCCTCCAGCTCCATTTAAATTTGCTGCAAGACAATATTTCATTCAGTTTTATAGCTGAGGAGTATTCTATGGTGTATGTATACCATGTCCTTTTTTTTTTTTTTTGAGACGAAGTCTTGTTCTGTTGCCCAGGCTGGAGTGCAATGGTATGATCTCGGCTCAGCGCAACCTCTGCCTCCTGGGTTCAAACAATTCTCCTGTCTCAGCCTCCCAAGTAGCTGGGATAACAGGCATGCACCACCACGCCTGGCTAATTTTTTTTTGTATTTTTAGTAGAGACGAGGTTTCTCCATGTTGCTCAGGCTGGTCTCGAACTCCTGATCTCAGGTGATCCACCTGCCTCGGCCTCCCAAAGTGCTGGGATTACAGGTGTGAGCCACCGCGCCTGGCTTATACCACATGTTCTTTATCCACTCATTGGTTGATAGACACTTAGGCTGGTTCCATATCTTTGCAATTGTGAATTGCAATAAACATATATGTGTAGGTGTCTTTTTGACATAATGACTTCTTTTATTGGGTAGATACCCAGTAGTGGAATTCCTGAATCAAATAGTAGATTCACTTTTAGTTCTTTTTTTTTTTTTTTTTTTT
>NW_016808703.1:292894-302907 GCF_001698545.2 Rhinopithecus bieti
CGCCCGGCTAGTTTTTGTATTTTTAGTAGAGACGGGGTTTCACCGTGTTAGCCAGGATGGTCTCGATCTCCTGACCTCGTGATCCGCCCGTCTTGGCCTCCCAAAGTGCTGGGATTACAGGCTTGAGCCACCGCGCCCGGCCCCTCACTTTTAGTTCTTTAAGAAATCTCCATACTGTTTTCCATAGAGATTGTACTAATTTACAATTCCACCAGCAATGTATAAGCATTCCTTTTTCATCATATCCATGACAACATCTACAGTTTTTGGACTTTTTAATAATGGCTATTTTTGAATAAGTAAGATGATATCTTATTGTGGTCTTAATTTGCATTTCCCTGATGATAAGTGATACTGAGCATCTTTTCATATGTTCATTGGCCATCTGTATATATTCTTTTGAGAAATGTCTATTCATGTCATTTTCTCGCTTTTGGATGAGATTATTTGTTTTTTTTCTTTGTTGATTTGTTTGAGTTCTTTGTAGTTTCTGTATATTATCCTTTGTCAGATGCATAGTTTGCAAATATTTTCTCCCATTCTGTGAGTTATATGTTTGATGATTATTTCTTCTGCTGTACAGAAGTTTTTAAATTAGGTATCATTTATTAATTTTAAATTTTGTTGCATTTGCTTTTAAGGTCTTAGTCATGAATTCTTTGCCTAAGCCATGTCCAGAGAGTTTTTTCTAGGTTATCTCCTAGAAATTTAAGGTTTTCATCCATTAGATTTAAGTATTTGATCCCTTTTGAGTTGATTTTTGTATAAGGTGTGAGACAGGATCCAGTTTCATTTTCCTACTTGTGGCTAGCCAGTTTTCCCAAAACCGTTTATTTAATAGGGTATCCTTTCCCCAATTTATATTTGTATATGCTTTGTCAAAGATCAGTTGGTTGCAATTATATGGCTTTATATTTGAGTTCTCTATTCTGTTCTAGTCTATGCGTCTCCTTTTTATATCAGTACCATGCTGTTTTGGTAACTATATCCTTGTAGTATAATTTGATGTCTGGTAATGTAATGCCTCCAAATTGGTTCTTTCTGTTTAGGATTGCTTTGGCTATTTAGGCTCTTTTTTGGTTCAATATGAATTTTAGTATTTTTTTTTAATTCTGTGAAAAATGATATTGGTATTTTAATAGGAATCACATTGAATCTGTAGATTGCTTTGGGCAGTATCACAATATTGATTCTTCTAATCCATGAGCATGAGATATGTTTCCATTTGTGTCATCTGTGATTTCTTTCAGCATTTTTTTCTAGTTGTCCTTCTAGAGATCTTTGACCTCCTTGGTTCAGTATATTCCTAAGTGTTTTATTTGTTTAGAAGCTGTTATAAAATGAATTGGGTTCTTAATTTGATTCTCATCTTGGTGGTTGTTGGTATATAGCAGTGCTACTGATTTATGTATATGAATTTTTTTGACCTGACACTTTACTGAATTCATTTATCAATCTCGGAGTCTTTTGGAGGAATCTTTAGAGTTTTCTAGATATATAATCCTATCATCAGCAAACAGCAATAGTTTAGCTTCCACTTTTTCAATTTGGATGCTTTTTGCTTTTTTCTCTTGCCTGATTACTCTGGCTAAGACTTCCAGTACTATGTTGAATAGAAGTAGCAAAGTTGAGCATCCTTATCTTGTTCCAGTTCTCAGGGGGAGGGCTTTAATCTTTTCCCCACTCCGTTTGATGTTGGCTGTGGGTTTGTTATATACAGCTTTTATTATTTTGAGGTAAGTCCTTTCTATGCCTAGTTTGCTTAGTGTTTTTATCATAAAAGGATGTTGAGTTTTATCAAATGCTTTTTCTGCATCTATTGAAATCATCATATGGGTTTTATTATTAATTTTACTTATGTGATGTATCATATTTATTGACTTGTGTTTGTTAAACCATCCCCATGTTCCTGGAATGAAACTCACTTGATCATAGTATACTACCTTTTTAATTTAATTTAATTTTATTTTATTTTATTTTATTTTATTTTATTTTATTATTTTCAGACAAGGTCTCATTCTGTCTCTCGGGCTGGAGTGCAATGGCATAATCTCAGTTCACTGCAATGTCTGTCTCCTGGGCTTAAGTGATTCTCCTGTCTCAACACCTGAGTATCTGGGATTACAGGGGCATGTCACTGCACCTAGCTAATTTTTGTATTTTTTGTACTATCTTTTTGATGTGTTGTTGGATTCACTTAGCATGTATTTTGTATGCATAGTTTCCATATCTATGTTTATCAGGGGTATTGGTCTATAATTTTCTTTTTTGTTGTTATGTCCTTCCCTGGTTTTGGTATCAGGGTGATACTGGCTTCATAGAATGAGTTAGGGAAGATTCTCTTTTTCTCAATCTATTGCAATAGTTTCAGAAGGATTAGCACCAATTCTTCTTTGAATGTATAGTAGAATTCAGCTGTGAATCTATCTGGCCCTGAGCTTTTTGTTGTTGGCAATTTTTTTTTTCATTACTGATTTCATCTTGCCGCTTGTTATTGATTGGTTTAGGGTTTCTATTTCTTCCTAAATTAATCTAGAAGGATTGTATGTTTCCAGATATTTATCTATTTCCTCTAGATTTTCTAGTTTGTATGCATAGAGGTGTTGACAGTAGTCTTAAATGATCTTTTGTATTTCTGCGGTGTTTGTTGTAATGTCTCCACTTTCATATCTGAGTTTATTTGAGTCTTCTCTCTTTTTTTCTTGGTTAAACTAGCTAAAGATCTATCAATTTTATATTTTCAAACAACTAGCTTTTTATTTCATTGATCTTTTGTATTTTTTTGTTTCAGTTTCATTTAGTTCTTCTTTGATCTTTGTTATTTCTTTTCCTCTGCTAGCTTTGGGTTTAGTTTGTTCTTGTTTCTTGAGTTCTTTGAGGTGTGACATTAGGTTGTCAATATGTGATCTTTTAGAGTTTTTGATGTAGGCATTTAATGGTATAAACATTCCTCTTGGAACTACTTTTGCTGTATCCCAGAGGTTTTGATAACTTGTGTCACTATTATTCATTTCAAGGAATTTTTAAATTTCCATCTTGTTGTCATTGTTAACTCAAATATTATTCAGGAGCGGATCATATAATTTCCATATATTTGTAGTTTTAAGGGTCCTTTTGGAGTTGATTTCCAGTTTTATTCCTCTTTGGTCTGGGAAGATACGTGATATGACTTTGATGTACTTAAATGTATTGAAACTTGTTTTGTGGCCTATCATAAGGTCTATCTTTGAAAATGTCCTATGTGCTCAAGTAAAAAATGTATGTTTTGAAGGTCTTGGGTAGAATATTCTGTAAATATTGGTTAGGTCCATTTGTTTCAGTTTAAGTTCATTGTTTCTTTGTTGACTTTCTTATTTGACGATCTGCCTAGTGCTCAGTGGAGTGTTAAAGTCCCTAATTATTATCGTGTGGCTATCTCTTTTCTTAGGTCTAGTAGTAAATGTTTTATATATCTGGGAACTTCAGTGTTAGGTACATATAAATTGAAGATAGTACTATAATAGCTTCTTGTTGGATTTGATTCTTTTTTTTTTTTTTTTTTTTTGAGATGGAGTCTAGCTCTGTCACCCAGGCTGGAGTGCAGTGGTGCAATCTTGGCTGTCTGCCACCTCCGCCTCCTGGGTTTAAGTGATTCTCCTGCCTCAGCCTCCTGTGTAGCTGGGATTACAGGCACACGCAATCACGCCTGGCTAATTTTTATATTTTTAGTAGAGACAGGGTTTAACCATCTTGTTCAGGCTGGTCTTGAACTCCTGACCTCATGATCTGCCCACCTTGCGCTCCTAAAGTGCTGGCATTACAGGTATAAGCCACCATGCCTGGTCGATTCTTTTATAATTATGTAATAATCACCTTTGTCTTTTTAAATGTTTTTGCTTTAAAGTCCATTTTATCTGACATAAGAATAGCTACTCTTTCTCACTTGTGGATTTTATTGATATGGAGTATCTTCTTCCACCTCTTTACTTGGAGTATATATAAATTTTTGTGTCTTAGGTGAGTCTCTTGTTTTGTGATTTCTAAATCCATTCTGCCAATCTATATCTTTTAAGAGGAGCATTTAGGTCATTTACATTCAATGTTAATATTGACGTGTGAAGCACTATTTCAGTCATCATGTTAAATGTTTACCTAGATACTTTGTTTTTTTCATTGTGTTATTGTTTTATAGGCCCTGGGAGTTTTACACTTTCAAGAGGTTCTATTCTGGTGCATATCAACATTTTGTTTCAGGATATAGAACCCCTTACAGGGTTTCTCGTATTGCTGGTTTCGTAGTGATAAATACTCTCAACATTTGTTTTTCTAAAAGTGACTTTATTTCTCTTTGATTTATGAAGCTTAGTTTTACTGAATATGAAATTCTTTGCTGACAGGTATTCTGTTTAAGGGGGCCAAAGACAGGAATCCAATCCCTTCTGGCTACTAAGGTTTCTGATGAGAAGTCTGCTATTAGTCATTCCCTAGTTCTTTTGTCTCACTGCTCTCAGAATTCTTTCATTCACATTGGCTTTAGAAAATCTGATGACTACATGCTTAGGTGAAGTCCTTTTTGTGATAAAGTATCCAGTTATTTGAACTTCTTGTATTTGAAAATCTAAATATCTAGCAAGGACAGGAAAATTTTCCTCAATTATTCCATCAAATAAGTTTTCCAAACTTCTTACTTTTTCTTCTCCCTCAGGAACACCAATTGTTCTTAGGTTTGTCTGTTTAATATGATCCCATATTTCTTGGAGCCTATTTATTTTGATTCTTTTTTCTTTGTTTTTGACTGATGGGGTTAATTCAATTTTGTCTGTGATCTCTTAAATTCTTCCTTCTGTTTGTTCTAGTCTGTTGTTAAAACTTCCCACTGCATTTTGTAAGTCTCTAAATGTGCCTTTCATTTCTAGAATTTCTAATTGGTTTGCATTTAAAACCAATCTATCTCTTTAGAAAATTTTTCATTCATATCATGAATTTTTTTTAGATTTCTTTATGTTGGTTGTCACCATTCTCTGATATCTCCTCAAGCAGCTTAGCAATCAACCTTTTGAATTATTTATCTGGTATTTCAAAGATTCATCTTGGTTTAGATCTATTGTTACAGATGTGATCTTTTTGGGTGGTGTTATAGAACCTCGTTTTGTCATATTACTAAAATTATTTTTCTGCTTCTTTCTCATTAGGGTAGACTATTCCTTCTAACTATTCTTGAATTTATTTTTTATTTGTCTGTGGTTTTTTAAACTTCTTTTTTCCCCTTAGTGATGTGACTTTAATGTATATAGTTTATTGTAGCCTAATTCAGCTCTTGGTACTTTCAGGGGTGAAGATTCTGTACAAGTTCCTTGGTTATAGAGAGACTTTGTAGGATAGCTTTCGCAGATACTGGTTAAAATAGCAATGTGCTCCATGTGTAGGCAAGTTCACTGTCTGCTATGGGGTTAGAATGGCAGAGGTCTCTTGAAGCTTACTTTGTTCCCTAATGGTATATGCTTATTTATTTATTCATGATTTTCCTAGTATTAGTTAGTTAGTTAGTTTGAGAAGCAGTCTCACTTTGTCACCCAGGCTGGAGTGCAGTGGCATGATCTCAGCTCACTGCAATCTCCACCTCCCAATTTCAAGTGATTCTCCTGCCTCAGCCTCCCAAGTAGCTGGGATTCCAGGTACACATCACTGTGCCCAGTTAATTTTTGTATTTTTAGTGGAGATGGTTTTTCACCATGTTGGTCAGGCTGGTCTTGAACTCCTGACCTCAGGTGATCCGCCTTCCTTGGCCTCCTAAAGTGCTGGGATTACAGGTGTGAGCCACTGTGCCCGGCCCCCAGGATTTTATTTACTGGGCTTGTTGAAGTCCCAGAGACCCATACTATTGTGAATGCTGCTGCAACCTAGTAAGTCTGCCACATTTCAGGCTGGTGCTGGGGAATATCTGCAAGTGATCCAGAAATGTTACCTGTCCTCAAGTCTCCCAGCAGCAGGTATCAGCATTCCCTCTGATGGGGGTGACAGAGGAGTGACATAGATTCTATGAGATTCCCTGGTTATAAATAGTCTTAGTGCATTGGCTTTCTTAAATGCCAATTGCAGTGATAATGCACTGGTCATGTGTACAGACTCAGGACCTCCTGGTGAGCGAGGGTGGCGCAGGCAATGGTGATAGCTGAGGTCATGCACAAGTTTTCTCATTCCTTGGTGCAGTGTTATTCCCCCTGTAGATGCTGTAATGGATTATGTCATTTGGCCTCCAGCCAGGAGGTGGTGATTACAAAAGAGACAGCTGCAGTAGTAGCAGTGGGATTTTTGCTTGCCTTTTGTTACCCTGGGGAGGTACTCTGGTTTCTCAGGCAATGGATGGGGTCATAGGGCTCTAAAAAGTTTCTCTCCTTTGTGTTAAACTACCAGGGCAGGTGAAGGAGCAAAGCCAGGTGGGGGCTGGGTCAGGCAGGTCTGCATTCTGGCTCTCCATATGCAGGGCAAGAAGAGAACCTTGTTGGAGTAGGAGGGCGATTCTATGGCCCCTGGGGTAATGTTCCAGGAAGGAGCATAGCTGCCTCCGCTGCACAGAAGAGTTTGCCCAGGGAGTGGGGAGTAGCAAGTGGCAGTAAGCCTCACCCAGCTCTCACACACTTGGCAAAGCAGGCCTCTCACCTACAGTGTTTGCTAGCAATAGTGAGCTAAATTCCAGGCATTCTGCACTCAGAACTCAAAACTTCCCCAGGCCATAAGCCTTCCCCAGGGACAGAGGAACCAAGACTTTCAGGTCACACTCCTCCCTGTCCACTCACAAATCTAAGGTGCCCAGCTCTTCTGCCCAAGGCTATAACACACTTCTCACTCAACTCCTGGCTTTGGCCAAGGGAGTTCATCCCCATTTAATATTATATTGTAAAATTCAGTTGGGAGCTTCTTTCAACCTGCAACCACTGCCTGACTTAATTGGCAGGCTTTCATGAGGTCACCTGTATTCTAGAATCAGGAATGGCTTCACTTGGTCTGTGCTGAAGACTGGGAATGCATACAAGGCTCTTCCCATTGCTGCTCCCACTTTTGTATTCCCCACCATTCTCTACATTAGTTCCAGTGCTGGGTAGGGTTAACGTCTTCCCCTGTAAGTGGGATTGCCAGGTGCTGTGGTGGGGGTATACATCCCGGAGGCAGTCTGTTGCCCTCTCACACTCTGTGGACTTAACAGTTTTTTGCCTGGTTCACAGTGTAAGCTACAACCCACTGCTTCTTTCAAAGTGTCTGTGGTTTCTTTTCATTTCCTGTTGTGTTCCTACATTTCTTCTTGGAAAAAAGTTCACAGTGTGAATCTCTACTTCCTATTTTGTCTTTCCAAATGTGAGAGGCATGCTAACACTGCCTCCAATCTGCCACCTTGGAAAAGAGGTTTTTTGTTTGTTTGCTTGTTTTATTCCTTTCTTATGCTTATGCCCCAAGGATATAGTGGTATGTTTTATTCCTTTCTTTTATCTTTTGTGTATCTGTCACAGGTTTCTTTGAGATTATCATGAATCTTACGTTAAAAGTCTTATAGTGGTCTATTTTAAGCTGCTAGCAACTTAACTTCAATCACATACAAAAACTCAGCACTTTGCTTCTCCCTACCCATATTTTGTTATTGATCTTACAATTTACCTTACTTTATAATGTGTTCCATTTACACATTATTGTAGGTGTATTTTCAATATTTTGCTTTTTAACATTTATACTAGAATTAAAAGTGATTTATGCACCACCATTAAAGTATTAGATTATTCTGAATTAGATAATGTACTTACCTTTACCAGTGAGTTTTATACTTTCATATGTTTTCATGATGTTAGTTAGAAATCCTTTCATTTCAGTTGGGCATGGTGGCTCATGCCTGTAATCCCAGAACTTTGGCAGGCCCAGGTGGGTGGATCACGAGCTCAGGAGTACAAGACTAGTCTGACCAACATGGTGAAACCTCATCTCTACTAAAAATACAAAAATTAGCTTGGCATGATGGTGCACACCTGTAATCCTAGCTACTCAGGAGGCTGAGGCGGGAGAATCGCTTGGACCCAGGAGGTGGAGGTTGCAGTGAGCTGAGATTGCACCACTGCACCACTTCAGCCTGGACAACAGAGTGAGACTCTGTCTCAAACAAACAAACAAACAAACAAACAAACAAACAAAGAATCCTTTAATTTCAACTTGAAGAACTCCTTTTAGAATTTCTTGTAAGATAGGCCTAGTGGTGATAATCTTCCTCAGCTTTTGTGTGCCTAAGAAAGTCTTCATCTCTCCTTCATTTCTGAGGCACAGCTTTGCCAGGTATAGTATTCTTAATTGACTTTTTTTTTTCTTTTGGTATAGTACTTTGACTTTAGTATCACACTGTCTCGCATCCTGTAAGGTTTCAACTGAGAAATACACCAACAGTCTCATTGCAATTACCTTGTATGTTATGAGTTGCTTTTCTCTTGCTACTTTCAAAATTTTCTCTGTCTTTGACCTTGACAGTTTGATCATAATGTGTCTCAGGGAAGACTTCTTTGTGTTTAACCTATTTGAGGTTCTTTGGGCTTTATGAATCTGGATGTTTGTTTTCCTTTCCAGATTTAGGAAATTTTCTGTGATTATTTTTTAAAGTAAGTTTTCTGTTCCCCTCGTCTTTTTTTCTTTACTCTTTTTTGAACTTCCATAATACTTATTTTGATTCACTAGATGTTATCCCATAAATCATGTAGGCTTTATTTTCTGTTTTTAATTCTTATTTCTTTTTGTTACTCTCACTGCATAATTTCAAATACTCTATTTTAGAGTTGTGTGATTTTTTGGTTTTACTTTAATGAGTCTGCTGTTGAAGATCTCTATTGAATTTTTCAGTTTAGACATTAAGTTAGTCAGCTCCATAATTTCTATGTGTTTTTAAATAGTTTATATTTCTGTTGAACTTTTCATTTTGTTCTTTTCCTGGTTTTGTTTAGTTTTCTATGTGTGTTCTAGCTCAATGAGGTTCTTTAAGATAATTATTTTGAACTCTTTGCAGCCAGTTCATAAACTTCCATTGCTTTAATTTCAGCCACTGCAACTTTGTTTTGTTCCTTTGGTGGTGTCATAATTCCATGATTCTTCTTGTTCCTTGAAATCATACATTGTTGTCTTCACATTTAAAGTAGTCACTTCCTCCCATCTTTTCTGATTAACTTCAGGAGAGAAAGACCTTCATCAGTAAACCTGGCTAGAGATTCTGAGGATCTCTCGGAGTTTTTCTACGAATGCACCTGCTCCATTCCTCTTGTTCCCTCTTAGGGGGAATTCTTAGATTTGTGTGCCTTCTCTCAATTCTGAAAAGATAGGCCTGGTGCTGAGAATCTCCCATTTATTTTTTCTGGAGTACTGATGTGTTTGAGGTTGAGCATCATCTCCTAATCCAACAGCCAAGTCAGTTGCTGAGCTCTGCATCTGCTGTTGATATATGCATGCTGTTTGTGGAGGCTCACATGTACTGTGTGGGATACCATGCATGGGTAAGCATGGGCTGTTGGCTGTGGGGATGATGGCATGTGAGGTCATAGAAGAATGTGTTGACTTGTTAAGTGAGTCTTCAAGTTTTACAATAGGCCTTTTGATGGAGTCCACAAGCTAGTTATCAGGATCTGTGGGCAACTGTTGAAAGATACCCATATCTTCCTGGAAAAAAGAAGAAAAATTACCTACCTGAGAATTTGGGGTTTTTCTCACTTGGTGTAAATCTAGACACTTTTAATTTCCCAAAGAGGGCTTCTCACGCATGCAGGGGCCATTGAAAACAATATGCTAAGAATAGATAGGGCTCAAGGACAGTATCTTCAGTTGAACTTTTAATGAACTCCAGTAGGTGCCAAGAAGGCGGATAAATAAGGAAGAGCCTAGAGACAAGGAACTAAGCAGAAGGTTACATCTGGGTAGAGAAAGTTTGTTTTGCATTGTGTTATTTCTGCTGACGTGAGGTTTATGGAGTATAAATAAAGTGAGGCGGAGGCTCTAGGTGCGGCTGCCATGTTCTCTGT
>NW_016808703.1:305525-310931 GCF_001698545.2 Rhinopithecus bieti
AGAGTACAATGGGCTGCAAGTAACTGATTGGAGTGTGCACGGTGATTTTCAAACAAAATTTAGTCACATACCTTTGAAATGGCACCGGGTAAATAAAAGTATTGCCGCTGATGGTAATGAGACCTTGGTATGGCATGAAGGAGGCTTGTCGCCACCTATGCCTCATCTTAAACACTCTTTACAAGTACAGAGTTATCTTTGGAAGTTATTAGCTGCAGGTGATGCTATTAGTACTTTTGTGGGAAATATGTCCCTTAATCTTTCTAACCCGAAGAGCTCCTTTCATATTCACTTACATCGGAATACCTCCCGATATATTATTGCTTGTGTCCGAAAGCCTTACCTATTATTAGCGGGGAACTTAACGTGGGATAATGATACAGGGATTGTTAATTGTAAAGATACGTGTACATTTTTGTCTTGCCTCAATCATTCCTGGTGGCGCAGTTTTACGGGGGATATTTATATCCTCAGGGCTCGTAAGGAAATTTGGCTACCTGTCAACCTTACGCAACCATGGGGGGCATCACCTCTTGAGACTTATATTTGGACTTCCCTCCAGCGGACCCTCTGTGCCCTTGGACTTATAATTGCCTCGTTGATGGGCCTTGTCGCCATCGCCTCCACTGCGGCCGTGGCAGGGCTCGCTCTACATCAAAGCATACAAAATGCTGAATTTGTGCAGCAATGGCAAGAGCAATCTCACCGGTTGTGGCTTCAACAACGAAACATTGACTCTCAACTTGCTGAAAGATTGGACAACATGGAGCAAGCCTTAACGTGGCTTGGAGATCAGCTCACTGTCCTCAGTACTCGGATAACATTGCAATGTGATTGGAACTCCACTCAATTTTGTGTAACGCCTGTGCCTTTTAATGTCTCTCAGAATTGGACCGAAATCCGAAAATTATTAGTAGGCCATAAAAATATTAGTTTGGACATCCAAAAACTCACTCAAAACATTTCCGAAGCATTTCGACAACAATTACATGTATTGTCCGGAACAGCTACCCTGCAGGAGCTGGGTCAACGCCTTGCTGCCCTTAACCCATGGACCCAGATGAAAACATGGATTTCTACAATCTCTGGAAGTATATTGCTTTGGGCGCTCGGATTGGGTCTACTTCTCCTGGTGATCCGATGCTCCCTCCGTCGCATCCAAAAACAAAGGAACACACAGGAACAAGTATGGGCTACCTTTCTAGGGTTGAGGCAAAACAAAAAGGGGGAAATGCAGGGGCCATTGAAAACAATATGCAAAGAATAGATAGGGCTCGAGGACAGTATCTCCAGTTGAACTTTTAATGAACTCCAGTAGGCGCCAAGAAGGCGGACAAATAAGGAAGAGGCTAGAGACAAGGAACTAAGCAGAAGGTTACATCTGGGTAGAGAAAGTTTGTTTTGCATTGTGTTATTTCTGCTGATGTGGGGTTTATGGAGTATAAATAAAGTGAGGCGGAGGCTCTGGGCGCGGCCGCCATGTTCTCTGTTTGTCTTTGTCTCTTGTGTCTGTTCATTCTCCACCACCACCACCGCGGTCCTCAATACACACATACACTGTTCTTATAGATAATAAAAAAGCCTCTACATGGTATATATAAATCATATCTCTTAGAGGAAGTGGAGTTTCAGTCAGCAATCAGGTCTTTAGTGGGCCTGGGAAGCTTCCCATGCCACATTTGTAAACATTTGAAAATAAGCTAAGTCTAGTTCAGAATGAAAACATATTTTAGTTCAATGTCAAAGCAACAAAGCATCTCCAGTGTCCACCTGTGTATTGTATTATAAAACCAAAGTCAGTTACCAGAAGTATTTTCTGTAGCTGCTACTAGAAGATAATGGTGACTAGGCCTTGAATGGGAGCATGTTTCGGAGAAAGTTGCAATCTCCAAGAGCAAATTTTGAAAATCTTGGCACAATGACTACAGTGAAAAATTTTGCAGAAATTTCTCAAAGAGGGACTATAATCCTCCCTCACTAAGGTTAGAAAATACAAAAAAAGAAAAGAAAAGAAACCTAACCTTGAAAGAAATAGGATACAGGAATTAAACAGCTGCAGACACAGTCACTGTCTATACTCCCAGAAGAATAATTGGTTGATTATTAGTTCTTAACTTTACCTTCTCTTACTGAGTATAAGATTCTTCTCTGGAAATCAGGAACCCTAGGTAGGTGATCAGTTGAATCACTCCAAACTATGAAAAACTTATATTCACTATACAACGAACTAACAGGCTCCAGATTTACCATTCCACCAGAAACAACTAAAAACTCAAACAACACATATTTTTTAACTATTTGCAAGACATTTGACATTAGGCAACATGGAAAGTGATTTATATGACATGGGAAGCAAAGAAGGTTAGTTCTGTCACTTTCCACCTATTAGTTGTGAGAGAGTTTCTAGGGTAGTGCATAAAGGAGAAACCAGGCAGAACCCAGCAGACTCCCTGAGTTGAAGAGTCTGGGGAAGCCAATGCATCTAGAGTTCACAGGGCAGACCACTAGAGATGCACAGACACAAAACTCTAGGGATATTCAGAGGATTGCTTTCAAACATTGATCAGAGTATTGATCAATGCACTCATGTGAAGAAATTGTCCAATATTAGGGAAAGAATGACTCTACTAGAAGGAACTCCTCACACAGGGCTATGAATATTGCCTGTTTAACCAGTGTCATATTGGAAAACTTTATAATTTATGGGGTATTGAGTAGAGTACTCCAGTGAGTCTCATTTTAGTAGTAGGAAATAATAGGCCCCAGATGAATAGATTATGCCCAACACGTCTTTAAAAGCAAAACCTAAAAATATGACTTGTAATGAGGATGAAAACCAACAAAAAATAAACTCAGAATCGATAAATGTGGTTGAATTAGCAAATGATGACAGGAAAACAATTATTATAACCATATTCCATATGTTTAAAAAATCTAGAGGAAATATTTAATATGTTAAATAGAAACATAGAAGTTATATAAAAAGAATACCCAAATTGGACTTTAGAGTTGAAAGGCAGATTAGACATTGCAGGAGAAGAGATTGGCTGACTTGAATATAGACCATTTAAAAAAAATCTGAAATGAAACTCACAGAAAAAAATCACAAAAACGTATGTAGATTGTAAGTAAATAGTTGTGGGTCAACTTCAATAGTCAAAACTTAATTGGAGTCTCTAGAAAAAGACTGAAGAGAGAACATAATAGACGAACAATTGAGAAATGATGACTCAAATTTTTTCTAAATTTAATAAAAATACAAGCCTATATAGATCCAAAAAGGTGAACAAATCCCATGTTCAAGAAACATGAAGAAAACTACACCAAGATACATCTTAATCATAATGCTAATTAAAAAAATAAAAGCAGTTAGAAAAAATGTAAATGTTATGACCAAAATAGTTCTTGTTGAAAGTCTTGCATGTGAGAAGATGGGTCAGAAATGCCTCTAAAATAGTAGAATTCTATACCCATTGAAAACATCTTTCAAAATGACATATGAAATAAAGATTTTTTTCAGACACAAAAATGAAGTAATTCATTACCAGCAAACATTTCCTACAAAAAAGTAAAAGAAATATTTTCAGTTAGAAGAAAAAATGACATTAACTGGAAATATATATCTACACACAAAAAAATGATCATGAGAAAAAATAACTACAAGAAAAACGTGTAAGAATTATTTCTGAGGGAGGTTCCACCATGGCCGATAGGAACAGCTCCAGTCTGCAGCTCCCAGCATGAGCGATGCAGAAGATGGGTGATTTCTGCATTTCCAACTGAGGTACTGGGTTCATCTCACTGGGGCTTGTCAGACAGTGGGTGCAGCCCATGGAGCAGGGTGGGGCATCACTTCACCTGGAAAGTGCAAGGGGTCGGGGAATTCCCTTTCCTAACAAAGGGAAGCCGTGACAGATGGTACCTGGAAAATTGGGACCCTCCCACCCTAATACTGCACTTTTCCAATGGCCTTAAGAGATATAATCTGCCAGAAGATTATATCCCACGCCTGGTTCAGAGATTCCCAAGCCCATGGAGCCTCGCTCACTGCTAGCACAGCAGTCTGAGACAGAACTGCAAGGTGGCAGCAAGGCTAGGGGAGGGGTGTCCGCCATTGCAGAGGCTTGAGTAGAAAAACAAAGCGGCCAGGAAGTTCGAACTGAGTGGAGCTCACTGCAGCTCAAGGAGGGCTGCCTGCCTCTGTAGACTCCACCTCTGGAGGCAGGGCATATCTCAACAAAAGGCATCAGAAACTTCTGTAGACTTAAACATCCCTGTCTGACAGCTTTGAAGAGAGTACTGCTTCTCTTAGCATGGAGTTTGAGATCTGAGAACGGACAGACTGCCTCCTCAAGTGGGTCCCTGACCCCTGAGTAGCCTAACTGGGAGACACCTCCCAGTAGGGGCTGGCTGACACCTCATACAGCCAGGTGTCTGAGATGAAGCTTCCAGAAGAAGGATTAGACAGTGACATTTACCATTCTGCAATATTTGCTGTTCTGCAGGTTCTGCAGCCTCAGCTGGTGATACCCAAGGAAACAGGGTCTGGAGTGGACCTCCAGCAAATGTCAACAGACCTACAGCTGAGTGTCCTGACTGTTAGAAGGAAAATTAACAAACAGAAAGGACATCCACACCAAAACCGCATCTGTACGTCACCATGGTCAAAGACCAAAGGTAGTTAAAATCACAAAGATGGGGAGAAACCAGAGCAGAAAAGCTGAGAATTCTAAAAATCAGAGCACCTCTTCTCCTCCAAAGGAATGCAACTTCGTGCCAGCAATGGAACAAAGCTGGATGGAGAATGACTTTAACGAGTTGAGAGAAGCAGACTTCAGATGATCAGTAATAAAAAACTTCTCCGAGCTAAAGGAAGATGTTTAAACCCATCACAAAGAAGCTAAAAACCTTGAAAAAAGATTAGACGAATGGCTAACTAGAATAAACAGTGTAGAAAAGTCCTCAAATGCCTGAAGGAGCTGAAAAATCATGACATGAGAACTACGTGATGCATGCACAAGCTTCAGTAGCTGATTTGAACAAGTGGAAGAAAGGGTTTCAGTGATTGAAGATCAAATTAATGAAGCAAAAAGAGAAGTTTAGAGAAAAAAGAGTAAAAAGAAAAAAACAAAGCCTCCAAGAAATATGGGACTATATGAAAAGACCAAATCTATGTCTGATTGGTGTACCTGAAAGTGACAGGGAGAATGGAACCAAGTTGGAAAACAGTCTTCAGGAAATTATCCAGGAGAACTTCCCCAACTTAGCAAGGCAGGCCAACATTCAAATTCAGGAAATACAGAGAATGCCACAAAGATACTCCTCGAGAAGAGCAACTCCAAGACACATAATTGTCAGATTCACCAAAGTTGAAATGAAGGAAAAAATGTTAAGGGCAGCCAGAGA
>NW_016808703.1:314003-335602 GCF_001698545.2 Rhinopithecus bieti
ACCACACGTCTGCAACCATCTGATCTTTGACAAACCTGACAAAACAAGCAATGAAGAAAGAATTGCCTATTTAATAAAAGGTGCTTAAACAACTGGTTAACCACGTGCAGAAAACTGAAACTGGACCCCTTCCTTACACCTTATACAAAACTCAAGATGGATTGAAGACTTAAATGTAAAACCCAAAACTATAAAACCCTAGAAGAAAATCTAGGCAGTACCATTCAGGACATAGGCATGGGCAAAGACTTCATGTTGTGTTCTATTCTATTTCTAAATAAAGTTTCATTATTTAGAATATAACATATTTTAGGCCACCAGAGAATCTTCAAAACATTCTTAAAAGTTGAAATTATATAATGTATCTTCTCAACCTTAATATAGTAAAATTGAAAATCATTAACAGGAGAAAATTTGGAAACTATAGAAATACATGCAAAGCAAATAATGATAGACTGGATTAATAAAATGTGGCACATATATACCATGGAATACTATTCAGCCATAAAAAAGGATGAGTTCATGTCCTTTGTAGGGAAATGGATGAAACTGGAAACCATCATTCTCAGCAAACTATCGCAAAGACAGAAAACCAAACACCGCATGTTCTCACTCATAGGTAGGAATTGAAAAATGAGAACACTTGGACACAGGGTGGGTAACATCACACACTGGGAGCTGTCATGGGGTTGGGGGAAGGAGGAGAGATAGCGTTAAGAGATACACCTAATGTAAATGATGAGATAACGGGTGCAGCACACCAACATGGCACATGTATACATATGTAACAAACCTGCACGTTGTGCATGTGTACCCTAGAACTTAAAGTATAATTTTAAAAAAGATAATTATTTTGAATTATTTGAATTTAAAAAAAGTAAATCAATACTTATAAAAATAACTTAATATGCTGTTTATAACATATTTAGAAGTAAAATGTATGACAATAAAACCACAATGATTAAAAGTAACAACATGAAAATTTACTGTTTTAAATTTCTTATATCTTAAGTATATCTTCCAGGTTGACTGGGATGAGTTAAAAATGTATACTATAAACACAGAGCAACAACTAAAACAGCAAAGAGTTGTTGCTAATAAGCCAACAAGAAAGATAAAGTGGAATTATAAAAATTAATTAAGCCAAACATTTTTTGAAATAAGAAAAATGAGAACAAAGAATAGATGGGAAAAAAGTAAACAAGTGGCATGATGGTAGTCTTAAACTCTATTATATTATATAAGCAGATTAAAAGGGATGGTCTATGTACCTCATTTAATAGGCAAAACTTGAAAGACTGGGTTTAAAAACAAGATCTAACTATATGCTACCTTCAAGAAACATTAGCATATAAAGAAAAATGGTGTTAAAATTTAAAGGATAGGAAGATAAATGCCATGGTAACACTAATCAAACAAGACTGAAAGGGCCATATTAATATCAGACAAATGAGAATTAGAGAAAAGAATGTTACCAGAGAATTTAAAAATAACTTCTTAATGAGAAACAGGTGAATTCATCATAAGAACATAACATTTTGGCACATAATAACAAAGCTTCAAAATATATGAAGTAAAACCTGATAGAGCTATAAGGAATAGAAATATCTATAGTTATAACCAGATATTACAATATTCTTCTTTCAATAATCTATAGAAAAAGTAGGCAGAAAGTAAGACAACAGAAAAAATAAAAAACACTGTTTGTCTTAATTGATATTCATAGAATCCTATAACCAACACTACGGTGTTCTCCATCCTTTTCAAGTATATATAGAACATTTACCAAGATAGGCCATATTCTGGGTCACGGTACAAATCTGAATACATTTTAAAAGGTTCACATTCTAGAAAGTGTATTCCCTGATCACAATAAAATTAAATTAGGAATTTTAAAAAAGATCTCTGGAAAAATCCCAAATATAGTGAAACTACATAATATACTTCCTAACATTGCATGGGTTGAAGAAAAACATTAAAAGAGAAGTTAGAAAGTATTTTGAACTGAATGAACATGAAAACACAACATATCAAAATGTGTGTCAAGCTTGTAATGCTTAAAGGTAAATGTATAGCACAAATCACCTATATCAGAAAAAAAGTGAAGTTGAATCAGTAAGCTTAGGATCAAATTTAAGGTATTAGAACAAGAAGAGCAAATTAAATCCAAAATAAGCAGAAATAATAAGTATCAGAGCATAATAAATTAAATTAAATTAAATAATAGAAAAGCAATGGATAAAAATCAATGAAACATAAAGGTAGTCTTTTGAGAAGAACAATGAAATTGATCAATTTTCTTGAAGGACATAAATAACCAAAGTTTACTCAAGAAAAAAAGTCTGGACTAGACTTAATTAAAGAAAATGCATCATAGTTTATGATTCCCTCTTCTCCAAAATTAACAACTCCAGGTACAGATGGCTTCACAAATGTGTTCTAACAAACACTTAAAAATGAAATAATACTACTCAAACTCTTTCAGAAAATCAGAGAGGAGGAGAAACTTTCCCTAAACCGATCTATGAGGGTAGCATTACACTTATGCCAAAACCAGTCAGACATTACAAGGAAAGAAAATAACAAGCCAGCGTACCTCATGAACACAGATGCAAATATTCTTAAAAGAAATGAACAAATTTAATCCAACAATATACAAGAAATACAACACATCATGCAAAGTTGGATATATACCAGAAATGCAAGGTTGGCTTAACATTTGAAAATCAATCAAGACTAATGTCAGAAGATAGTGGAGTAGGAGATCCCATCCCTCAACCTCTCATACAAATGCTGACTTTGAGAACCCACCACTGATGAGAGTACCTTTGTGGCAACTCTGGAATAAAACTGAGAGGTTCCAGCACCCCGGTAGGGCAAAAAATCTGAGTGGACACATGAAGAAGGTAAGAAGAATAATTTCACTTTATCTGAGTCACCCCTTCATGAAGAAGGCACAGTTTGGGGGAATTCTGCCCAGAAGGCCTCTCTGTCTTACCCACTGAGAACACTGAGGGGCTCATCAAAGCTGAATCATCTGGAGGCAGGCAGGAGCTAGAAGAAAGGGTGGGAACTCACAGCAACCTAGTATTCACAATGCCCAGAGTAGAATTTAAAATTATTTTAAATTAAAATTGTTTAAAATTTTTATCCAATAAAACAGACAATCAATGGAAACCAACTTGTATGTGCCCCAGATGTTGGTATTGGCAGAGGAGGAGTTTAAAGTAAATGATGTTCAAAGGAGTAAAGAGATATGTACTCATAATGAAAGAAAAGACACGAGATGTCAGCACAGAATTAAAAACCTATAACAAGAAGCAAATGGAAATTCAATAATAGAAAGCACAAGAACTAAGTTTTTTAAATTACTGGGTAGACTTATCAGAAGAATGGAGATGATAGAGAAAATAGTTAAGTAAATTTGATAATAGATCAATAGAAGGCAGGAAATTATGAGAGGTCATTGCTAAAAGATCTGCTCTATAAAACATGGCTAAAGGAAGTTCTTTTGACTGAAGGGGATTAATATGAGATAAAAATGTGTATGTTCCAGAAGGAATGAAGAGCCTCAAAAATGATTAATGTCTGAAAAAATGTAAAATACTATTATTCTCCACTTCATTTCTTTAAAACACACAGAACTTTTAAATAAAATAACAAATTTTTATAAGATTTATAACATGTGCCGATAAAATGATTATAGCATAAGGGATGGGCATGAGTAAAAAGACAGGAATGTTTCTAAGTTGTCCACATTTTACATAAAGTGGTAAAATATTCGCTCTAAGTAGACTATAAAAAGTTAAGGATGCATATTGTAGTTCCTACAGCAACCACTAAAATATAATGCAGAGTATTTATAGTTTATCATATCTTGCATATCCATGTACCTCTAACAGTAGAGTACTTATTCTTTCCACATTTTCCCTACTCTAGCCATCTACATTTATTCCCCTGTGGGAGAAGAGTTGCTTAACATATTCGTAAGAGCTCAGGATATTAATTTAACTATGTCCACTAACTGAAACGGTTACTGCTTTAAAAAGTGATGCACATCTTTGTGTGATCTTTTTCTATTCCACTGTCACTGTACCTTTCCCTAGATGTGTTTACTGGGAGGGAGCTTCTCTAACACACTCTTGTTTTAGATTTAAGGAAGAGGAAATATAAGGTTTAACTTTCATCTCCAAATCAAAGTCATGTTTTACAATTCAGTGATTATCAGTAGCTTTTACATTTGGAAATATCAGGGGCTTGCCAGACCCTAAAGAAAGTGGTATTTTGTTCTGATATGGCTGTTATTGTTTTTCTGTGACAAATCCTACAACGTGTAGAAAGACAGGATTTGGGCATTCTGGAACCCTCCTAGCTTAAAATCATTATGTATAACTGCATGAAACTCTCGAGATTAACATCCAGAATACCATAGAATCTACCACATGGCAGCAAGGACATTAGCCCAAATACTGGGGCTTGCCCCCACAGAGGCATGACATTAAAATTAAGTGAACATGATACCATTCATGCTCTCGGGTTGCTCACAGTCTTAGAAATATTGTTTAGCCTATCAGATAGGGTTAGATGGCAACCTCCGAGAAACAGGTAGATAGATATCAGGACCCCTGGGTTATTTTGTTGGCCCAAAGGATGATCCTATCACGACATTTTTTTTTTTTTTTTTTTTTTTTTTGAAATAGGGTCTCTCTCTGTTGCCTAGGCTGGAGTGCAGTGGCATGATCACAGATCATTGCAACCTTGACTGCTTGGGCTCAAGCAATCCTCCTGACTCAGCCTTTGGAGTGGCTGGGACTACAGGCACACAATAACACACCTGGCTAATTTTTGTAATTTTTTTGTAAAGATGGGAGTCTCACCATGTTGCCCAGGCTGGTCTTGAACTCTTGGGCTCAAGCAATCCACCTGCCTTGGCCTCCCAAAGTGCTGGGATTACAGGTGTGAGCCACTGCACCCAGCCTATCATTGACTTTTTATTATTGTTTGCAGAGGTATTTTGTCTTCTCAAAGTGAACAATAAGAATTTCAATTTTTCTTTCGCTTGTTCTATATGTTTCTCTAATTTCTCCTTTGAAAAGCAAAGAAAGACCTGGACACTTAAGATTTGTTGTTGCTATTGTTGTTTTATTTGAGAGGCAATAGTTTTCAGTTTTCATTTTATAGTGTTGTCTAAACAGAAATACAGGGCAAAAATATGATTCTGCCTTTCTGGATTCAAATCTTGGCTGCACCACAATGAGCTGTATGATGGCTCAAGTTAAGTTACGATGCCATTTAAGATTGTAAAGATGGAAAGAAGTAATACATTTAAGACACTTAGAACCATGGGTCAATAAGCATTAGTTATTGTTAAAATTTTAAAAACATGATTAATCTAAGATGGATACTCTAATACCAAGTTGGAAACAAAATAATCAAAATAATTCAAAATGACTTTAATTCTAATAATTATATGAACACTTTTTAAAGTTGATTTCAAAGGAAACAGAGTATTACTTCAACAAAAATGAGAGAGACTTCTTGCATCACTGGGGATCCAATTCTGTGGGCAGCTGTTATGGAAAGGCAGTTTGGCTTAGATATTCATATAACACATACTCATGTTCTTTTGCATCTCTGTCCAAACTATTTAGAGACAACAAATCATGGCCGAACAAGAGCTTCCTAAATACAATTAGATGATAAATTATTACTAATTAAGCTCTGAACAGTGATGGTTGAAATTAAAGTTTATTGCTCAAATTAAGGGTTTTTTTTTGATTAATGAAAATCCAACATATAGTATTACGAGCTATAAGTATGATCACAATGTTGACCCTTTGAATATTTGTATTTATTTGGTTATTGTCTTTAAGGATTCCCATCTATATAACCATAAACCAGAATCAAATGTCATATTAAGTATATAGGGGGAAGTTTGAATAAATTGAGGAATCAAGGGTTTTTTTTTTCCACATCCACTGATTCAGGATGAAAATAAACTCCAACCAAATTGGGCTTTCTGTCACTTGTATTGATTCTACTATGAGAAGAAAATGAGAACTATATTTGGGTTTCTGAAATGTGTATGTTTCTATATAGAAACACTCAGTATTAATTGTCACTATTAATTTTTAAATGCCCTATTTCCATTTTATTGTGTATAGTGCCAGTTGTAAAAATTAAACTCAAATCACATCAATTACTTCTATCCTAATTAGCAGAAATAATCAAGTTTTTAAAAATCATGTACTATGTTGTAGGAATTAATTCCAAAATATATCTTGATTGGTCATTGATTTCATAAATGTGAGGTCTGTCTTTCTGTGAATTCACTGGGTCATGGAAAGAACAATGACTCTGAGATTTTGACAGATGGTAAAACTGGGCAGAGACATTGCTTTCTGTCTTGAGAACCTCTCTCCCACAATTCTATTTTGTCTACCAGTGAAGACTACTTAAAATGGAAGACAGAGCAAAAACTCACGAAGGTGAATTGAGCTAGCGGAAGACTATGTTTCTTTAATATTTGAATCATTTCTAACTTTCTGTTAACTTCAAACCTAGTTTAGATACTCCCTTTTCTGGTCCTTACTATTCAATCACACCTTTGTTTTATATTGATATGATTCTGGTTTTAACTCTGTTATCTATTACTTGCTGCCTATCATATTTATATTTGGATTATTAAGATTTACAATTAGTGAATCTCAAAATATGGTTTTATATGGTGATGCATTTGATATTTTCTCCTACATCAATGAGCCATCATTTTCACTTTGTTCATAAGATAAAAATGGAACTTTATATAACAGTGGAATGGCACCAGCTAAAAGTACTTTTATACTAGGGAAGTGCAAGACAGAAAAGCTACCAGCTCACTGTGGTGTCAAAGTATGTTAACTTTTCATTGTTTCTTTTCTGCTTAGGAGTTCAAGACAGACTTGTCAGTAATAATTTACAGAGTAATCTTTTAAAACCTGTGATTCCTTCCCTTATTAGTTTTAATAAAGAGTCACTACTCCCTAAGCTTGCTTGGAAAATTATTACCTATCAGCAAGACGGAAGACAAACATATATGATATTGACAGCAGTAGAAAGTCCCTAATGATGGCTATTAAGAGGTGAAAGTTACTTTTTAAATAATACAGTCAACCTTAAATTAAGTTCTTTTTGAAGACATGCCTTGAGTTTGAAACTAATAGTGAGAAATTGTTTTTTAATAGTAAAAGTTAGAAGCAGAAGATCTGCTTTAATGAATACTGAAATTATAAGCTAAACAAAGACTCCACAGTATTTGAACCAACTCAATACATGTATCCATTTGCTGAAAGACTTGTTAACAATAAATTATCATAAAATATAAATACTTCATTATTGAGAGACAGGGTAAGGACAGTAGAATTCTCCCCATGAACTGAAATGGGAGTGATATCATTATCTTATTTAAAACAAATGCTTATGTTCTTCTGGTTATCTGTAATCACTTTACATTTTTAGTCCACATATTTAGATATCTTCTGGGATTTGCCTGATCTGGGTGATTATGCCCAAGGAATATTTTCACTCTTTAGATCTGTTCTAGGACTTGTCAGATATATGTGGCTATGATAGAGAACTTAATACAAATGCTTATGTTGGGAACAAGTACAACATCATGTAATCAACTTATTGTACTATGTTTCATTATGTATAGGCAATGCAATTTGACTTGCAGTGGAATAAATCTTATAATACAACGGGACATTTTATAGTGTTGTCTAAATAGAAATATAAGGTAAAACTATGAGATTGGAATGAATAAATGGCTGACAAGCTTGCTAAATGAATATATAACGAATGAATGAATGAATGGAATTCGTTTGCTTTTATCAGGTCAGACTTGGTTTTTGAGACCTTGCAGAACTAGAAGTTTCCATGAAGTCCATCTTTCATATAAACATTGGGTGCATTATAGAGAAATTGTGCTCCTAGTGGATTATTTTGTTATGTAAGGTGCATGCATTAAAGTTGGGTAATAAGTCAGATGCCATCCAATGGTAGCAGAACTTCTGAGGAGGAAAATTCAATAATTAATGATTCTGTGTATTAGCAATGTGTGAAGAAGTTGAGATGGCCTCTAGTGTAAGACCAGGAAAAGGAGAGGAGGCTTATGGGTCTGCTGCCACTAAAGCCATGCTTTGTAGCTTTGACTCTTCCCCATGGCCATGCAGCTTAGCACTAGATGCACCAATTATTGCCAATGTGTTATTTTTTTTTTTTAAGCCATCAACTCATAGAGAAATCACCTTAAGTCGACATTACTTTTGGAAGAGATGGACAGGGAGAGATAATTCAGGTCTGAAAGCTATCATCCAAATTTACAGCTGTATGTGGTCAAACGACTATTGACGCTTGAGAGTTTCCAATTGCTGGTAATAGACTGAAAAAAAGATAATGTGTTTGATCGATCAGCATGAACAAATTTCATTTAGGGGATCAATAACAGTTTATACTTGACAAAGCTGAGGGACCACATTTATTTTTCCCTTTGATTGAATAAATGTTTTCAATGAGACTGCAAATGTAAAGCAATCCTAACCATTTCTTAACTTGAGGCACAGCTCCAGCTACAGTGTTATTGCAAGCAATGTGTATTTAAAACTAATATACAGAAAAGTGGATAGCCAGGGGCTGGAGCAGTTAAATAAAACTAATGTACAGTTTATTAAAACACAGCACATGGTAAGAGTAAGGTTTCATTTTCTTGGTGTTGAGTAATGGAAAGAATAGGAGAGAGATGTCACATTTCATGGTACTAAGCTTTTTGTGTTTTATTTTGCTTTCCTCCCCTTCTTTTTATTAAGATTAAACCCTTCAATGGATAAAATAAATTATGGAAAATATTAAATGGCAGAAAAGAGTCAAATACCTGTGTCCGACAACCCCAGGGTGAATCTTTGCACAGCATACGCTATGCTGCCTTCTCTGGCAATGCATATGTCTACTCTGCTGGCTCTTTTTCCGCAAAGCCATCTTCATACCAGCTTTAATGCCTAGCTCAGTAAATGTATGTTGAATGAATAAATGGTTGAATTAATGCCTATGGTAGTGATTTTCTGCCAAATGGCCTTGCAGCTGATGCCAATTCGTGGCGTTTCATTTGGACTCTGTAGTTAGGCCTGAGTTCTAGGGTTTCTGCATACCCTCTTCATTTTGTAGATGGCATCACAGGCCACATGTGACTCAGCTGAAGTTTTTGGATGAGGGAGTGAGATTCTCCACCAATTCTCTCTAAAAGTGATAGGTAGATTACTTTGGTAGCTCTGTATAAAAAGGTATTCTCTGATCAACTTATTTTCTTTCACATGAAAACTAAACAACTCCTGTTTTAGAATATAGATTTCCAACTGACAAGTTGAGACTCATTTTCATTGTTTTCAGGATTCTTTCCTCCAAGGGATATTCATTTTTGCCATCTTAAGTTTTCCCTGCTGGCATTAGAAAACACAGATTCTAGATCCACAGCTTTTTCCACGCCTTGGTTTTATCAGTATTAAGTTTTCTCCAGAGGCCTTGGGTGATTCTCAATGAGACTTGAAATTACTGATAATTTGTGACTCTCTTCACAAAAACATATTGGCACAACTTAAGGGAACACAGTGATCAAGACATTTATCCAAATGCCTTCAATTCAAGTTTTACTTAGAAAACAAGGGGGTGAAGTTTTCTCAGCAAAGAATTTTCTTTCTCTGAACGATGCCTAAAATTCCTCCCAAAGGGGCTGGAGTTACATCACCCAGTAATTAAGTTTCCGATGATCCAGATGACAAGTGTGCCTTGAAATGTGGGGGAAATGCCAATAGTACGTGCAGCTTCTCGTTCCAGCTGCCTTAGCCAGCTCCACATTCCCCGGCATGTGCCTCCGAGTGAGAGAGCTGAGATGGCGAGAAGCTGCTCCTGAGGAGGAGCGCTGTGCCAGGTCTATTTTAGGCACTGGTGCTTTGAGTTGTTTAAAATGCATATTGTTTGTGTACATCTCACAAAGGAAAATGCCAGCTACGAATGCCCCGGGCTGCTTGTATGTCAAATGATTAAGTCTTCAAGTCCTGCAGCTGAGGGGTCGTTATCAATGGTACTTCCAGGTCAGGGTGTACACAGAAGAGTTTCAGGCAATGGTTGACCTTTCGATGGCACTTCAGGGTCACACAGCTTCTTAGGGCATAAATAATCATTTTTAAATTGTTTGTCTGAGTTCTGTTTGTTTAAGAATGCAAATGTATTATAACATATGTGACTTACAGATATTCTTTTGGGAAGGGAAAAGCAGTTTCCACAGATAGAATTTCTTTAACTTTCTAAATGAAACACTTAATGAAGAGAAGTAAATGACAGAATAAATAATAGAAGTGAGTCAGTTATACTCTGCTATTTGGTAGTTTGGGATGATCACTAAAATTGTACAGTTTTCTTGTAAAGTGTGAGCTTCCTCAATGTTACAAAACAATCTTTGTGGTCTTCTACATATATTAGCTAAACTTTGAATGGCTTGATGATGCTTTAAAAATCTTCCCACTATTGATACACTGTATGCCTTTAAAACAAAGATTTTTAGGGGGTGGGTTCTTGAGGAAATAAGTGTTCATGCTATGTTTCTTTTGGACTAAATTGACTTCTGATGTCACTGCACTCTTCACATTTGTGGAAGTATAACAGATGAATATGGAGTACAATAGTAAAATTTCAATAATGATTTCAATCAGCTTCATTCTACTGTTATCTCCTGAGCTTCTACTATTCTTAACACACTGTGAAAGGTTAAAAAAAAAAACTTTCCAAGCTTGTAACTAGAGAAATAAGGCAGAGAGGATCCTGGATATACAGGGTTGAGAAACAATTATTTTTTCTAAATTATTTAAAGTGATTATTTGATGGTGCATGAGTGATACATTTCTGTTTTAGTGAAAATTCACATTGGCCTTTCAGATGGCACGAGGTCTCTGAACAATTGTGATAAAACATGGCTTTACATGACAATAACTATTGCAATAGTTACTGTGACTTTAGCTACTTTAGCAATAGCAATGATTAAATGTGTAGTGTTACAAATACAATGGAAATTTATATGTTGTCTCTATAAAATCCTAAACAGGTGTTTTGGATTGGTGGTTGGCTGTCTCCTAAGTGATGATTCAGGGAATCAGAGTCCTTTCACTCTGTGGCTTTGCCTTCTGCAGCATAGCACCCAAACACAATTGAGCTCCCCTACTGCACTGGCAGAAAGGGAAAGGGTATGGAGGGTCTTGTGTGGGTGAGGCTTTTGTAGGTGATGCACTTTCACTAAAAAGGGATGGACTAGAGCTTAGTTTAGTGGCCACAACCAACAGCAAGGAAGAGAGAAATACAGTCTACTTGAATATAGAGGAAGAGAAAGAAGAAGGTTTGGTGAACAGCTAGCCAGTTTCTGGCACAGCTATGATTCTTCACAATGACATGACATCACTATTTGTTCCAGCAACAATAAACTCTATGGTTAATGTGATAACTTGCATGGCAATCCTTAGAAGAAATGCATTTGTTTCTTTCAAAGTAAGAAATTTTGAATAACTATACTTTGATCTGTCTGAAGTGATACATATACACTCTTGGAAGGAGTTATGGCAAAGGTCCCAGCCCTCTTGGAGAATTGCTGCAACTGTGGAGAGAGGTGATGGAAGCAGAAATCAGCTCTACTGCTACCTTATGTTGGGTCTCTGGCTTCCAGGCAGCCCTAGTTTCTACCCAGACCCAAATAATGGTCATGCTTGAAAGCAAGTGATCCTATCGAATATGTTTCTATTGACTCGGCTACCGAGCTATTTAGGCAAGACGTGGCAAGCATTTTGTTAAAATCTCTTTTTATTAGCTAATTCTGTTTTTCTCTTTATATTTAAATATCATCTAATGTAATCAGTTTTATATTTAGGCAAACAGCAGTGGTATGGGTAAATTTAAAATAATACATCTAGCTGGATCATTAGTATTTAGGATCTTTTATTTATCATTTAAAGAACTTTACACTCAAAACAGTTCTGGAATTATTATTACTATTGTTAAACCTCTTATATTTGCAACGCCACCTCCCTGTATTGCCCCAGCCAAGAATTTTCTTGTCCTTTCTTTTCTTCTTTCTCATCTCTCTCTGATGTTCCTTAACCCCTGCCCCTCAGACTAATAAATTAAGTTCCCAGTATGTGGAGGTGCTGTCTGTTCCTGAGCTGTAATGAATGTCTCCTCATTAATCAAAGAGCAAAGATCCTGATGGAGATGTCCCCTTTTCTCCATGAACCAGGAGTCACAGTGCTATGTCAGAGGCTTGTACTAGGTCTCAATTCTATTTCTTGTCTATAGCACCCAAGAAAAATCTACAAGAAAAACACAAACATTATATAAACAATAACCAAAATGAAATCAGTGAAAATAAGAGTCTATTCTGGTTCCATAAATTTGCAAATGTTAAACTATGTTCTTTATATACATAAATATATATATATACACATAAATATATATATACACAAATATATATATACACAAATATATATATACATTTGTACATATATGTGTATATATGTATATATACACACATATATTTGTATATATGTATATATACACACATATATGTGTATATATGTATATATATATACACATATATGTGTATATATGTATATATACACACATATATTTGTATATATGTATATATACACACATATATGTGTATATATATGTATATATATATACACATATATGTGTATATATGTGTGTATATATATATATTTGGTTTTGGCTTTTTTTGGGGCAGGTGCGACCTTCCCTCATTGCTACCTCCACCTCCCAGGTCCAAGCAATTCTCCTGCCTCAGCCTCCCCTTGTAGCTGGGATTACAGGTGTGTGCCATTATGCCTGGCTAATTTTGTGTTTTTAATACAGACAGGATTTCTCCATGTTCATTCAGGCTGGTCTTGAACTACTGGCCTCAGGTGATCCGCTTGCCTTGGTCTCCCAAAGTGCTGGGATTACATACTTGAGCCACTGCACTTGGCCTTTGAAATAAAAATATTTTTAATTAAAACTAAGAGTTTGTTATGTAAGTGAAAATCACAGACTCCTGAACATGCAGACACTGTTGGTATTGATTCACTTTCCCCAGCAGTCCAGGATTGCTGGACTGGTTGCTGTATGGCTGGTGTCTGCTATGACTTCAGGTTGCTAAGAGCTGATTGGTTCTAGTGTTGCCATGCAGAAGTTTCTTCCGGGTATTTCTTGGGAGAATTATACTTTCTGTGAATCCCAAATCCTGAGAAAAGTTAGTTCAGAAATCAGAAAAATGGGAAAAAATATAATTCTACAAAATTAAAGCTAAACAATCAACATAAAACATTACGGAGCCAACTTGAAATTGAAATGCAGAAAATGCTGATATGAGGAGTCCAAGAATAAAGTTGATATTTCCTAGAACCAGGACAGGAATGAGGAGGAGAGAAGTGGTCAAGATTCTAATGAATCAGTCTTGCTTAGTTATAGAATGTGTCTTCATGGTCCTATTTGTAGCTTTAGTGTGTCACTCTTGCAAATAAAAATTTGTAAGTTCATACACATAGTATACTTTATGTAAATCCTGTGATTGATGCTACAAAAATAAACAAATTTGGGAAGCAAAATAAATCCTAAATTGGTAATTTATGCATTTGAGTCTGTGTAGAGCCTTTAACCTTGTGTAAACTGAAAAGTATTTAAGACAGGTCTCAATCAATTTAGAGGTTTATTTTGCCAAGTTTAAGGACTATGGCCTGTGATGCAGTCTCAAGAGGTCGTAAGAATTTGTGCCCAAGGTAGTTGGGTTACAGCTTTGTTTTATACATTTTAGGGAGACAGAAGTTACAGGCATATACATAAATCAGTACATAGAAGGTATACGTTGGTTTGGACTAGAAAGATGGGACATCTCTAAGAAGGGGCTCACAGGTGATAGGTGGATTCAAAGATCTTTCTGTTAGGCAATTGGTTGAAGTTAAGCTTTGCCTGAAGAATTGAAGTCAGCATAAATAAATATTTGAGTTAAGATAAGGGGGATTGTGGAAGCCAAGGTTCTTGTCATGTAGACAGAGCCACTAGGTAGTAGGCTTCAGAGAGAATAGATAGAGAAGCCTCTTATCAGACCTTAAAAGGTGTCAGATTCTCTGGAAAAGACCTAGTAGGAAAGGAGATTCCCTACAGAATGCAAATCCCACAGTAGAGACAGGTTTGCAGGGCCATTTCAAAATATGTCAAAGAAATAAATTTGAGGTTAAATACTTTAATTTCCCTCCGGGTCTGCTGTCTTTCATGTGATACTAAACCAGAGTTGGGTTCCAACTGGTGTCTTATTGTTGCAAAGACTCTATTTTGTCAGTCTTATGATCTCTGTTTTAATGTTAATGTTAATGTTGATCTGCTGTGGCTAAACCTCAAAGGGAGGTGGGTATAAGGAAGCATATCCAACCCCTCCTCCTATGATGGCCTTCACTAGTTTTTCAGGTTCTTTGGGATCCCCTTGACCAAGGTGGGGATCCATCCATTCAGTCAGTTGAGGGGCTTAGAATTTTTATTTTTGGTTTATACTTGCTAGGAGATGAGAATTTTACTTTTTTCAAATACCATGTAGTAATAGTCACTGGGATTTTCCAGTGTTTGAATATGCTCTATAGGTTATAGTTCTTTGTAAATAATGTTAAACTTCATAATTTTTATTTATTAAACATTTGTATTTACAATATCAAGTAAAGAGTAAAGAATGTTGGAAGTATTTTAAGAAAAATAAAGAAAAGCAGTTGACTTGTCAGATATGTTTCAAATCACAATAACACATTCATTTATTTTTTTTAACAAAAGTTTTTGAAACTTTTGGTATAACCCTATCACAGCAAAAGTGATTTATATTTATAGTTCCGGTAATTCATTACTATTACATAAAGAAAATGTGATGAAAAATGCACAACGATATGATTCTGAATATTCTTGTAAACTTGTAGGAATTCAAATTTTAAATTCTTAGATTCTAAAGATGAGTGTCTCTTGGAAATTTGGAAATTTTAATCTATTCTCACAGTAAATTGAAGTGAAGGAGTACGTCTAAACTCAGCAGATAGATTGAACAATTGAATCTCTATGGTGCAGTTTGAGTATTTTCTTTTTTTCTTTTTCTTTTCTTTTTTTTGTTTTTTTTTTTGTTTGTTTGTTTGCTTTGTTTTTTTAAAGACAGAGTCTCGCTCCGTTGCCCAGGCTGGAGTGCAGTGGCATGACCTCAGCTCATTGCAACCTTCCGCCTCCCAGATTCAAGTGATTCTCTGGCTCAACCTCCTGAGTAGCTAGGACCACAGGCGCCCGCCACCATGCCCAGCTAATTTTTGCATTTTGAGTAGAGATGGGGTTTCACCATTTTGGCTGGTCTTGAGCTCCTGACGCCCGCCTCTGCCTCCCAAAGTGCTGAGATTACTGGTGTAAGCCACCGCTCCAGGCCAGTTTAAGTATTTTCTAAATGCTCAATGCAAATTAATGTTTTTAACTCTAGTGATACCATTATGGGGGAGTTGAGGTACTTTTCTTCTCTGTGAGGATCAGATAAAAATTCTAAAGCTGATGTGAGGTGCCGTGAAGGAAGGTACACACCCTTTGACTCACAAGAAGTCCAAGTTACACCAAGTGCATTTCTTAGAAGAACAGAAGTCTTTCTGCTTTTGATGCCCTTATGACACATTCCTCTGCAGGCCTTCCTCTTTTGGATGGAGCTAGACTGGTGTGACATTACATGATTGGCTGGATATGGCGCAGCTTTATAGACCTGAACTCAGTTGCTGAAAAGTTATTCTAAGGCTGAAAGTGCTGGGAAATAACAAGCAGCTTTTAGCTGTGTGGGCATCCTTTAATTCTCCATCTAAGTTGTTTGTGCTTCATTAAATGATCAGCAAGTCCCACCAGGCTTGAGTGGGAGTCTCTAAGAAGGCCAAAAGAAGGATTCTATGGAAACTCAGGGTGCTTTACAATTCTTTCACTGTGTGAAATAGGACCAAGATGAAATGAGGCATTTTGCCATTGTGGCATATAGGCTGGAATGAAAATGAGGAGAGACCCAAGCTCTAGCCTTGGTTCAATGTGCCATGGGCTAAGTCAGGTACTCTTCCTTGACTTTGAAGATCTTGTTCACAGAATAAGAGGCTGACCTGGATGCTCTTTGTGAATGATTATATCACATAAGGACTTTGATTTTAACTGCTGTGGCCTTGGTACAGGTCGTTAGTTATTCCACCTTGACTATGCCAATTATCTCCTGGTTTCCAGTCTCTCATTACTCCATCTTCCACATTTCTGCAGATTTCACTACTCTGTTTCCAACTCTTCAATTACTTCCAGCTTCCTATAAAATAAAGTAAATTTCTTTTCTGTGTAATTTAAAGCTCTTTATCATTTGTTCTCATTTGTATCTCCAGCCTCACTTCTCTTTACCCTGTGTAAAATGCCATGGTTACACCTTCCTACTCCACACTGAAGATGAAAATATGTGAAACTGACTAATTTTCCTCCAGCCCTATCCTTTGTTTTGTCTTCTATATAATTATATCAGCAACTACAATTGAAAATACTTCCTTCATTCGTATTTGCACCTAATATTCCTTCATTCATTGTATGAAATCCAAATGAAATCTTTTCTTTAATTTCCTTCCATAAGAAGAGTTGATTATCTCTGATGTTATGACATTATTATATCTAGCACATACTTCTATGTGATTGTACTATATTAAATTTCTTTGTTCACACAGGTTTTTCCTTATAGGTAGTCAATAAATCATATTTATTTTTGTTTATCTAGTTTCTTATTTATCTAGTAGTTGCTACTTAGTGGGTCCTCAATCCATGTTGTTTAATGGAGCTAACATTAATAGGTGTAAGCTTTGTAAAGGCAGAGTCCATGACTATTTTCTTCACTATTGTATGCTCAGTACTAAACACGACATCTGAAACAAAATAGGTGCTCATTAAATACCTGTTAAACAAATGAATGATAAATTGATTAACAAATGTAATAATAGTTTTTTGTTTGAGGATATCAACCCAAGTTTTTTTTTTTATCTCAGTTATAATTATTACCACTATTCTCCTGTGATACTTTTTAATTAGTAGATTATGTTAATATGATGGAAATATAATTTATTTTGAAATATAGTGTTAGTTTAAGTTGAAAGAGAAGACAGCTAAATTTAAAATTTTGAGTTATTCCTTTAAGTTATTAATACTTTGAAAATGGTCTTCAAATCTCATCCTTTTATGCCTCTCATTATGTACCACATTAAAGGTCAGGATTTTAACCCTTGTTCTGCCATGTGTATGCTTTATTACCAATTTCTTACATTGCCTTAAACCTGTGTAATCTTGATCAGTTTTCTCATTTTAAAAATGGGAGTTGCTAATTCCTATTCACTTCGTAGGGATGATGTGTAGCATAGCAAAGTAGTTTATCCATAAAGTGCCGTACAAAGGAAATAATTTTTTTCTAAACATAGATGTACCCAATTGTATAGATGCTCTTCATGACCAAACCAAGTCCCTTTTCTAAACTTGAATGTTGTTCCAAGAAGTTCCTGTCCTATGAAAATGAAAATTACCATTTACCTCCATATGTGAAAGACTGATATATTCTCTTTAATATTGAGTGATTCAATATTTTCAATTTCCTCTTCTTCACATGTACTAGTCATCTCGGGCTGCCATAATAAAATACCATAGACTGGCTGGCTTAAACAAAGGAAATTTATTTCTCTGCTGGGCAATGGTGGCTCATGCTGTAATCCCAGCACTTTGGGATGCTGAGGTAGGCGGATTGCCTGAGGTCAGGAGTTCAAGACCAGCCTGGCCAATATGGCAAAACCCCACATCTACTAAAAATACAAAAATTAGATGGGTGTGGTGGCAGGCTCCTGTAATCCCAACTATTCAGGAAGCTGAGGCAGGAGAGTCACTTAAACCTGGGAGGCAGAGGTTGCAATAAGCCGAGATAGTGCCATTGCTCTCCAGCCTGGGCGACAGAGAGACTCCATCTCAACATACATACATACATACATACATACATACATACATACATAGAAAAGATAAGAAAAGAAAGAAATAAAGAAATTATTTTTACAGTTCTGAAGGGTGGTACATCCAGAGTCAGGGTACCAGCATAGTCAGGTTCTGGTAAGGACTGTCTGGCTTGTAGACTGCTGCCTTCCTGCTGTGTCCTCACATGGCGGAGAGAGCTGGCAGCTCTCTGGTGTCTCCTCTTATGAGGACACTAATCCTATTGAATCAGGGTCCTACCTCCTTGAAGGCCCTATCTTCAAATTCAGTCACATTGTGGGTTAGGGTTATGAATTTGGGGGAAAAACAATACAGCATATAGCACCACAATGAAAAAACAAACAAACAAGAAAACATGGGATTTTCCCACCCTCTGCCACTTATCAGATTTTCAGTGGATACCTATGCCTCATCCTGTACATATATTTTAGTGAACTGGCAGAGTGTGTGTGTGTGTGTGTGTGTATACATACACATTCATTCTACCTATGTAGAATATATGTGTATATATGCATATATATTTTTTGATTCTTATATTAATTTTTATCTCATATCTGTGAACCCCAGTATTCCCGTTCCAAATTATCCAATGGCTATGATTAAAGTTTAATCAGGGTTTTTTTCTGGCAAAGAAGAAAAAAAATCTCTTCTACATTTTTGTTAATGTTTTGAATTAGCAGGAGATATTCAGAAATAGAGTTGCCTACATGTTGTTTGAAAATTGTTTACAGCAAATAATGAACAAAGCAAATCAGATTGCCAAAGGCCTTGCTGTTGAGAAAGTGTAGCACATTATTAATTAAAATACAAGTCAGCTTTTCCAGCACTTGTAGCCTGTGGGTATCAAATGTACTCCACTTGATTGAATCAGGTAGTGGCAGCACAGGCATTTTTTATTTTGTGCTGGAAGGGATAACAAAAATGTAAAGCTTTTTTCTGCTACTTCATTTGAAAAAATATTATTTTGGAATGAAGGCCTACCAGCTGCAGCAGACAGGCAGAAATAATATAAAATCTGCATTTCTACCCTAGCCCTGTGATTTTAAACAAGGGGTCTACAACCTCAGACACTCTCATGGCATTGTATTATAGGCAGACCTTTGTCTATGGCCAAGGAAACAGTTTCCATGGAGATGCAAGGCATTTAACAATGGTCACTGTTTTGGTGGAGAAAATTAATCTAAGCAGGAGACCAGTTTATAGTTATAAGATTTTTTTCCTATGTAGGAGGAGGGGAAGAAATAGTTGAGAAGTAGCAGAGAAGAAAAACAAATCTGCCTTTTGAGTATTCTTTGTAACATGCTGAAGTCAGTGAAATTTTGAAAAACCACAAACTATGTTTCCAGTTTCAATGCTGTTGGGAATTCTCAGGTGAAAGAAAAAACAGTAAAGAGAATATGATCTTTACTAATACACTTACATATTTAGCTCACCCCTAGGATAAGTCAGGAAATAATGCTGAGATTTTTTTTTTTTTTCCTCAAACACTTGGAGTTAATTAAACTAGGAGCTAGTGCTTTTTAAGTCTGCCTTGGTTCTAAGCTCTTCATGGATAGAGACCACTCTTTATTCATCCCCACATCCCCTTTATCTCAACATTTGGGAAAATAATTGAAATAGTGTTTTTCATAAATGTTTGTTGAATGTTGTGGACCCATCAAACTGTGATGCTCCATGAAACAATAAATATGGTAATTTAAAGGACATTGGTTACCTAGAGGTCAGCTCCACCCAACTCAGAGTTCCCCTCTGGGTTCAATTTAGACAACATTGAAAGAGGCCACTTTGGTTGAAGAGAACATTTAGAAATGTTAGGACTCTTCAAAAATGCCTAGTGAAGAAGTAGGCTTTGTAATAATGGGCAGAATCACAGTTGACAAAAAGTCAAACAGAGCAAGTCAAAAGCCTCTTTGACCTATGGGATATTGGTGCAGTAATCCCATTTCCATGGTCAGTGTCCTTATGGGTAGATTTACTTGCCCCTGGTCATTGGACTCCTTCCACTCATAGGTTTGAAATCTCTATGGTGGGCACTAATGCACCAGATTCACCTCTCACCATTGTCTGCAGATTTCCTGGGTTTAAATTAGTGCATTCCTCCAGCTTTCAAGTTGAACTCTTAAAATAAGCAAATTGAGTAGTACTAAATTCACTTAACTCAGCTCCCTGTTTCACTCCAGGTCTGCCACACTCTAATTCATAATCATAGTTTGAGTGGTAGTTCTTACCCTGAGAGTTTAGTGGGACTTTGTTCATCGTTTAGAAAGCTTTGCCTGAATAAGGAAGCTCTTTACTGATTTAGGTTAATATGGTTTAACACGCTCCTTTGACCTCAGACAAATCAGTGGGTAGCACAAAGCATACAACTATGTGCTATGCACAAATGGGAGGAAGAGGAGCTAGATTCTGCCTCAATTCCAGAAGTAACAGCCTGTTTAGCCTAACTATATTTTACCACAGAAGGGATGCTCTACAATAGCAAATTACACATTCTTCTACCTCCCTTCTTCCCTTTCTCACTTCCTGTTTGCCTTCTTCCTTTCTTCTTCCTCTTCTCGTAAAATGTATGCTAAACCTATGTGTTTCTTCCCCATTTTGTCTTCTCTCAGCCCTTCATTCTAATTTTTCCAGTCATATTTTAGCCCCTGCCTCGTCAACACTTCCTCCGATCTCCCTTCTCCCCTTATTCCTTTGTTCTGTCTGCCTTAGGTACAGAGTGGGTTTTCTTCCTTCCAAATCCCTATTCTGCCCCCCCCCCCCCCAAAAAAAACTTGCTTTAGGAATTAAGGGCATATAAACAAGATTATAAATTGACTAGTAATATATCAATGTTCACACTTGCTTCCTCTGCTTTCTCTCAGGCTTTAAAAGCTGTTTGCATGGCCATGAGACAGTTTTCAAAGTTAACTTGGACTTTCTTGTTTTTTGCTTCCTCTCTCTCACGGGAATGTAAATCTTGATTGCTATGAAGCAACTGATTGTGACCTTATGTGTTAGTGGATCTGCTCCATGAGAACTAAAAATAGGCCTTAATCTTCTCAACATGTGAGAATCCAAAAGGGGCTCTTTGATTAATAGCTGCCTACGTGTAGTGGCATCAGTGTCCTCCTCCGAGCAGACAGGAGGTGGGGAAGGGTGCTGGCAAGAGAAGGCAGAGCTGCAGCATCACTGTTTGTCATGGATGACTTGTTTTGCCTCCAGAGTTCAGCTTTTCCCTGACTTCTGTGCTCCATTGAGAAGGCCACTTCTATGGGCAAAAACTGAAAAAGCACACCACCATACATAGGCTGTATGTTTTTTATTTGATTTTGAAATTTAATTCAATGTTTTCATTGCATACATCAGTTCTCACACGTTTTATACAGTTACATTTTATGGTATAACCTACTACTTAGTGGTGCTTCACTAATTAAACAAATTCCTTTTTCTCTCCCACAAAAGGACCTAAGCATCAGATTCCAAATTATAATCTCTCTCTCTCTTTTTTTTTTTTT
>NW_016808703.1:335971-341276 GCF_001698545.2 Rhinopithecus bieti
TTTTTTTTTTTTTTTTTGAAAATCACTGGTTGCCTTTGTAGAGGTGAATAAGATTCCAATTGCTGGTAGTTCTGATACGCTCAACACTTGCCCATATTTGAAATCCACATTTGAATACACATTGGGTCAAACCTAACCAGATGTAGGTACACAGCCAAGTTATTGGATTTCTTGATAATGAATAGAAAGCAGACAATGCACCTGTCTGGTTGTAGAAAGGATTTGCATAAAAATGAAGAAATAGTACACATGCTTACGTAAAGTGTTGATTAACTGGATCACCTATATATATGTAAGAAAAAAACAACTAACACAATACAGTTTTTCTAAATAAAGCCATAGACAGCATTACAAACACACACACACATTTGCCACACTTTAGGAAAAGTGTTGATAGGCTGGGGCCATGCTAGATTGATTTGATTTTCTGGCATATTTGTCCTCTGAAGAAGTGAAACACTGTTAGTATGCCAGTCAATTAGATATTTGTGAGGGCACTGATTATGCTGTTGGCTATTTGATCTTTTGTGCTTAACATGGAAGGAGGGGGTGATAATTATGAAACAAACTACTGACAGAGACATGAGATACCCAAAAAGCAATGCATGAAGCCTTGGTGAAGGGGAATATGGCTAGTATAAACTCTAGTTTGATAATTCAACTAGAATTAACTCGAATCAACTGACAAAACGTAAGTATAATATAGAGATAAGTAGAAGAAAATATACCCTAGTTTTGTTCTATTTTGTTTTTAAATGTAAATGTTTCTTGGGTTTTTTCCTGAATTCTCTTGTGTGGGATTGTCTATCTGGAAGTCTCCTCCTTAGCCTATAGCCCCCCAAACTGTTTCTATTTAGCTCTTCTCTGAGAACTTTCCTTTGTTCTAAGTCATGGGTTTTTTACAACATCTTCATAATAGTAATCTGATTCTGGTTGAAATGCTTTTAAATAACAGGCTTTATGTTTCGAACCTTATTTTTAATATGAAAATATACCTAATAATTAGACCACTTGTGGAAGATAATGTAAAAGTTAAAACAATCATTGTACTCAAATATAACTACCTTCAATCACCATAAGCATATCACTAGACTGGGTTGTTCACATACAGAGAGAATTGATATAAAATATATGTTTTACATGCAGCCTGAGCAACATAGGGAGATATCTCTTCAAAAATAATTTTTAAAATTACCTGGGAATGGTGGTGTGCAGTTGTGGTTGGGAGGCTGAGGGGGGGGGGAGGATCATTTGGGCCTGGGAGGTAGAGGCTGCAGTGAGCCCTGATTTTGCCACTGTACTCCCACCTGGTTGACAAAGTGAGACTCTGTCTCGAAAAAAAATTAAAATTAAAGTAATAAATAAATACATGCTTTAAAGTTTAGAGTATGAATGGAAGCTCCATTATAGTGATCCCAAATACCACTGAAGACTCCAACAACCCAGATGGTGTGAATTTCATTATCTCTCTGCTACAGGCCACTGCCATGATGCAGTCAGAAAGCTTTCAGAGCACTTTCTTGTCACTAAGGACCAGTTATATTTTTTTCTTATCTTACAGACACAGATGTACTTCTTGTAATGGGAATATTCTTGTGCTCCTATCTGGAGGTATTTCCTAATATTTTCATAAGTGAAGGTGTTTATACAAGTGAAGGTGTTTTCCTAGAATAAGTTGTTTCATCTTGGTTGGCAGCTCTAATGCCCAAGGTGAGAGGGTGGCAGATGAAACCTGGAGAGTCCAATCATCCTCAATTCAGTGATGCTGAAGTGTGTTTTTCTCTGTTACTAACAGCCTCTATTTGTTCCTCTTCACTGCTTGGTCAAGAGTCTGATGGTGGAACCACTTGGAATTAAATTTAGTTACTTCAGGTGGACCTCTGTGTTGCTGTTGCCTCCATCAAAGGCAGAGATTTTGGGAAAACAGGACAATAATGGACAGTTGGAAAAGCCCTTTCACTTGTTTCTGCTGCCACTGCTTGTATAGAAGGCATATTTCTACTTTTCTGCCTGAGTGGCTTATCTGATTGCCAGTGCAGATCCATTATCTGCACTTCTTTGCCATGTTCTGTATCTGGGATGCTGATATCCATGGATCTCATATAAAGTTGCTTTGCTTTTTCCCTTCTTACTGGGTTTGAACTGTAGGAGGCAATGGTGGGAAACTGGGAAAATAAGAGAAGGGAAAGTTTAGGGTATTTATTTCCCTTCACCCTACTTCCTTCCATTGTAGGATGTGGCTTCAATATTGACTGCATTCATCTACATGATATCATAGTCTCCTTTTGGTTGCTCTTCTCCCATCATTATAGCTTTTGGTGGTTTGAGGGAAGACTGCATCCTACTCTTGACACTTCAGGCCTAATGGTGGCAATAGCTTGGCACTCTTGCTGGTTTCTGGGTTCTTCACGATTCTTTGTTAGTTCTCTTAACTATGCCCACATCTCTGTAAGTGGTTCTTTTATTCAGCCATTTTTAATTCCTTCCTTTGAATGGGGCCTTTTTTTTTTTTTTTTTTTTTTTTTTCCCCTGCCAGTGTCCTGACTGATAAATGGCCAAACACTTATGGTTGGGACTGAGAAGACTCTGTCTTCCATCTTAGTAATGACTCCATGTAATGGTCAGTCCACTAAGATCATTTTACTCTCTTAGAGGCTTATTTTAGGACTTTATTAGTTTTCCCTGAACTTCGATTGTAGACTTCCTGTGCCACCCTGACTCTTTCAATAGTTTTAAATTGAATACTAGTGGGGTTTTGGGGGGTGTGGGGGGCCAGTTGCCTCTATCCTTTACCTCTCAATTAATGCCTATGCTTCTTATATAAATTGGCCCACCCCTTTCAACAACATTTAGGTTATATCAGTTATTTAGTGTGTTAAAAATAAACAGACATTAGTTATTAGAGAAACACAAATAAAACCTAAAGTGAGATATCACTTCATAGCCAATAAAATAACTGTAATCAGCAAGGTAAAATACAACAAGCATTGGCAAGGATATAGAGAAATTGGACTTCATGAGCTACTAATGAGAATGTAAAGTGGTACAGCCACTTGAAAAAACAGTGTGCAGTTCCTCAAAAAGTTAAATGTAGATTTATTATATAACCCAGAAATCTCACTTCTAAGTATACACCTAGGTGAAGTGAAAACCTATGTCCATATGAAAATCTATACACAAATATTTACACCAGCATTTTTTTTTATTATACTTTAAGTTATAAGGTACATGTGCAAATCATGCAGGTTTGTTACATAGGTATACATGTGCCATGTTGTTTTGCTGTACCCATCAATCGTCATTTACATTTGGTATTTCTCCTAATGCTATCCCTCCCCCACCTCCCCACTCCCCAACAGGACACAGGTGTGATGTTCCCCACCCTGTGTCCAAGTGTTCTCATTGTTCAATTCCAACCTGTGAGTGAGAACATGCAGCGTTTGGTTTTCTGTCCTTGTGATAGTTTGCTGAGAATGATGGTTTCTAGCTTCATTCACTTCCCTGCCAAGGACATGAACTCATCCTTTTTAATGGCTGCATGGTATTCCATGGTGTATATGCGCCACGTTATTTTCATCCAGTATATCATTGATGGACATTTGGGTAGGTTCCAAGTCTTTGCTATTGTGAATAGTGCCACAATAAACATACACATGCATGTGTCTTTATAGCAGCATGATTTATAATCCTTTGGGTATATACCCAGTAATGGGATCACTGGGTCAAATGGTGTTATTAGTTTTAGATCCTTGAGGAATTGCCACACTGTCATCCACAATAGTTGAACTAATTTACACTCCCACCAACAGCGTAAAAGCATTCCTATTTCCCCACATCCTCTCCAGCATCTGTTGTTTCCTGACTTTTAATGATCGCCATTCTAACTGGCCTGAGGTGTTATCTCATTGTGGTTTTGATTTGCATTTCTCTGATGACCAGTGATGATGAGCATTTTTTCATGTGTCTGTTGGCTGCATAAATGTCTTCTTTTGCAAAGTGTCTGTTCATATCCTTTGCCCACTTTTTGATGGGGTTGTTTTTTTCTTGTAAATTTCTTTAAGTTCATTATAGATTCTGGGTATTAGCCCTTTGTCAGATGGTTAGATTGCAAAAATTTTTTCCCATTCTGTAGGTTGCCTGTTCACTCTGATGGTAGTTTCTTTTGCTGTGCAGAAGCTCTTTAGTTTAATTAGATCCCGTTTGTCAATTTTGGCTTTTGTTGCCATTGATTTTGGTGTTTTAGATGTGAAGTCTTTGCCCATGCCTTTGTCTTGAATGGTATTGCCTAGGTTTTCTTTTAGGGTTTTTATGGTTTTAGGTCTTACATTTAAGTCTTTAATCTATCTTGAATTAATTTTTGTATAAGATGTAAGGAAGGGATCCAGTTTGAGCTTTCTACATATGGCTAGCCAGTTTTCCCAGCACCATTTATTAAATACGGAATCCTTTCCCCATTTCTTATTTTTGTCAGGTTTCTCAAAGATCAGATTATTGTAGATGTGTGATGTTATTTCTGAGGCCTCTGTTCTGTTCCATTGGTCTATCTCTCTGTTTTGGTACCAGTACCATGCTGTTTTGGTTACTGTAGCCTTGTAGTATAGTTTGAAGTCAGGTAGCATCCTCTGACTTTGTCCTTTTTGCTTAGGATTGTCTTTGCTATGAGGGCTCTTTTTGGTTCCACATGAACTTTAAGGTAGCTTTTCCAATTCTGTGAAGAAAGTCATTGGTAGCTTAATGGGGATGGCATTGAATCTATAAATTGCCTTGGGCAGTATTCCCATTTTCATGATTTGATTCTTCCTATCCGTGAGTATGGAATGTTCTTCCATTTGTTTGCATCCTCTTTTATTTATGGGCCTAATGCCCATCAGCTGATGAATGGATAAATAAAACATGCTATATCCATACAATGGAATATTGTTTGTCCATGAAAGGGAATAAATTACTAATACATGCTACAATATGGGCAAACTTTGAAAACATTTTGCTAATGTTTTATAAATGAAAGAGGTGTATAGTTCTCCTTGAAGAGGTCCTTCATATCCTTTGTAAGTTGGATTCCTAGGTATTTCATTCTCTTTGTAGCAATTGTGAATAGGAGTTCATTCATGATTTGACTCTCTATTTGTCTGTTAATGGTGTATAGAAATGCTTGTGATTTTTGCAGACTGATTTTGTATCCTGAGACTTTGCTGAAGATAAGGAGATTTGGGGCTGAGACGATGGGGTTTTCTAAATATACAATCATGTCATCTGCAAACAGGGACAATTTGACTTCCTCTTTTCCTAATTGAATACCCTTTAT
>NW_016808703.1:342081-356204 GCF_001698545.2 Rhinopithecus bieti
TCTTATCTTAGTTATTTCTTGCATTCTGCTAGGTTTTGAATTTGTTTGCTCTTGCTACTCTAGTTCTTTTAATTGTGATGTTAGTGTGTCGATTTTAGATCTTTCCTGCTTTCTCTTGTGGGCATTTAATGCTATAAATTTCCCTCTACACACTGCTTTAAACGTGGCCCAGATATTGTTACGTTGTGTCTTTTTTCTCATTGGTTTCAAAGAACATCTTTATTTCTGCCTTCATTTCATTATTTACCCAGTAGTCATTCAGGAGCAGGTTGTTCAGTTTCTATGTAGTTGTGTGGTTTTGAGTGAGTTTCTTAATTCTGAGTTCTAATTTGATTGCACTATGGTCTGACAGATAGTTTGTTGTGATTTCTGTTGTTTTACATTTGCTGAGGAGTGCTTTACTTCCCATTATGTGGTCAGTTTTAGAATACGTGCGATATGGTGCTGAGAAGAAAGTATATTCTGTTGATTTGGGGTGGAAAGTTCTGTAGATGTCTATTAGATCCGCTTGGTGCAGGACTGAGTTCAAGTCCTGGATATCCTTGTTAACCTTCTGTCCTGTTGATCTGTCTAATATTGACAGTGGGGTGTTAAAGTCTCTCATTATTATTGTGTGGGAGTCTAAGTTTCTTTGTAGGTCTCTAAGGACTTGCTTTTTGAATCTGGGTGCTCCTGTATTGGGTGCATATATATTTAGGATAGTTAGCTCTTCTTGTTGAATTGATCCCTTTACCATTATGTAATGGCCTTCTTTATCTCTTTTGATCTTTTTTGATTTAAACTCTGTTTTATCAGAGACTAGGATTGCAACTCCTGCTTTTCTTTGCTTTCCATTTGCTTGGTAGGTCTTCCTCCATCCCTTTATTTTGAGCCTATGTGTGTCCCTGCATGTGAGATGGGTCTTCTGAATACAGCACACTGATGGGTCTTGACTCTTTATCCAGTTTCCCAGTCTGTGTCTTTTAATGGGACATTTAGCCAATTTACATTTAAGGTTAATAGTGTTATGTGTGAATTTGATCCTGTCATTATGATGTTAGCTGGTTATTTTGCCCATTAATTGATGCAGTTTCTTCATAGCATCAATGGTCTTTACAAGTTGGCATGTTTTTGCAGTGGCTATACCAGCATTATTTATAATAACCAAAAAGTAGAAACAAGCCTAATGCCAATTGGCTGATGAATGGATAAATAAAACATGCTCTATCCATACAATGGAATATTGTTTGTCCATAAAAGGGAATAAATTACTAATACATGCTACAACATGGGCAAACTTTGAAAACATTATGCTAAGTGAAGGAGGTCAGTCTCAAAGGTCACATTTTTATGATACCATTTTAATAAAATGTCCAGAATAGGCAAATCTGTAAAGACATAAAGTAGATTAATGGTTACCTAGGTCTGATGGGAGAGGGGTTGGAGAAAAATGAAGAGTCATTTCTACTTGGTATATCGTGTTTCTCTCTGGGGTGATGAAGATACTTTAATGTTGGTAGTGATGATGGTTGTACAACTCTGTAAGTATACAAAGAGCATTGAATTACACTCTTGAAAAGGGTAAATTACAGTATGTGAATTATGTCTCAGTTACAGAAATAGATAAATAAATAGATATATAAATAGAAAAATAGATGAATAGAAAAAATTAGACCTCATAATTATCTTATTACCGATATAACTGGTGAGGAGTAAAGTCATACTGGCAGGAAAGACTATGAACTGTGGAGAGGAAGCATAAATATAAATGAGGTAAAGGTGTGTGAGAAGGAAGGAAGAAAGAATGGAAAGAAAGAAGGAAGGAAGGCAGTCGGAAGAGAGGGAGGAAGAAAAGAGGAAGGAAAAAAGGAAGTGAAGGACTGAGGAAGAGAGGGAGGAAAGACAGAAGGAAACACAAAATTAGAAGAGCAGATTAAAGACCCCGAATCTCCTGATACTCTTCCCAGGCACTTAAGTCATTTTTTATCACATTGTCCTAGATCACTGCTATATATTTATTTTTCTCTTTTATACACCCTTAAATACAAATCACTACATAAAATTAGCTAAGGATTTATGAAAACAAAAGGGTATGAAATTATAAAACAGTTATGAAAACTAATCTAATAAAATATATGCCACCATGTAAATACGATCTATCCAAATCTTCCACTCCGTACATTGAAAAGCCTCAGAACCTTTGAATTATTACATTTTCTACCAAATGAAAGGGTGAAAAGCTGGAAAAAATTTGAACCAAGAATGCTAAACAACTTCTGCAGTAATTTCATTCTTACTCAAAATAAAACTAGTGTTTACAACACAAGAGTTTTCCAGATGGCCATGCAAATGAAGGCTCAGGAACACACTACATATCATATTATTGTTGTTTAGTATTTATTGAGCACTCACAGTGTGCAAGGCGCTGAAAAAACTATTTCCCCAGTTATTCAAATTATAACCTAAAAGCATATAAAGTCGTATTATCTATGTCTTCAGTGGGTTAATAATGCATGAGATGTTCCAAAGGTCAGGGCTCAATCATATTAATATTGGTGCCAGGAACATATCTCATTCAAATTAATCTGTTTTCTTTATTTCCTGTCTTTTCCAGGATATTTTCCTGATGCATTTTAATATTTTATATCATAGTGTAATCATTGATATCAAAATTCCCCAATAAAGGTTTTGCAATATGTAGCATTATGGATGACTAGGATTTTGTAGGACGTCAGATTTACTAAAGTTCTAAAGATTTACTAATCTATTGTGATGATCCTTCTAAATCTACATCATTGACCTGGGCCCTTCATTGAAAAAGGGCTGGTTAACCAAGACACTAAAGATCTTCAGTGCAGTATTGCTAATTGAGAGAGCAACAATTTAAAAATTTTAATGACAAGAGTCTCTTGACCGAACTTAAAAGTGGAAAATTATTTACAAAATTGACACACATTCCATTTTCATTTCTTAGCCTCAGGCTGATTCAGAGACTGACAGGAAGCTTGTAAAAGGCCAGTTAGGAAGAACGAATCTTCATAGGCTTCTACAATACTATTCATTATAACAAGGAAAGACAATTACATGCTTTTACACCCATGACATACCTAAGCTGCCATGTACTGGAATTGTCTACATGGATGCATATCTCTTAGAATTTGAGGCTTCCTTATAAGACATTGTGATGAATGCCTACATAGGCGAACTAAATTTTAGCCTGAGCAGATTGTACAATGAGGATAAACAGAGAAAAAGTTCCAAAATTAATTAAAAGATTAGCAAAGAAGACAAACCCAGATGCCAAAGTTTAACTCTTTATCTGTGACGTTATGCCTCTTCTATATTCTGACACCACACTCTCACATCTGACATCTATAAGATGTGTTGGAATGGATAAAGCCACTATTCTTCTTTAAATTTTTAGCTTAACATTAAGTGATTTCTAATAGTAAAAGTGATTTTAACCAAGGCTTTTCTTTCGGTGGATTCCCTTTGCTATTTTTCTTGAAACAGAAGTCAGGGACTCCGCATTATGATGGTTTTTCTTATCATAACTTTCTGATTATTGTTACTGTTAAAAATATGCATTCTTCTAATTCCATGATCCTCTAATTACTCATTAGAGAAACTGATGGTCTAAGATAGCTACTGTTTTGGTGACATGCTGACAAGTGGTGACAGTAATAGACAATTTACAGCAAAATTTGCATATATTTTCCTGGGCTTTCGGGCATATATTTATCCTATATTCTACATGTGTCTATCATATATCTTTGTATATGAATGCTATATTTTTGGTAAGGGCTTCAGATTTTATTTTTTTCAAATCTGAACCAAGAATCAACAGAATAGCAAGTGCTGGACTCTCAGTAAATTGAACTGGCAACATCCTTATATGAAGAACAAGATCAAGACGCTGCTCAACATTCAGCGTGTTCTTCCTTAAGAGCTCTGATTCTCTAATAGTACTTAGTTACTTAGAAAAGGCACATTTCATCTCTAAATTGACTTGCTTTTATTATTTTAATATATTAATGATGAAAGACTGCTTTAGTAACATAAAAGGCATAAGGAAAACTGTTTTGTTTCATATTTTCATATTAAAAATAATTTGAGTAATGTTTGCAGTTTAGACTCCTCAGCTGCACAAACAGGTACCATTCCAGGGGAACATTCCTTTTTGAGGGGGAAAGTAAACATTTACAGAAATGTTGAATACCTAGAATCTAGACACTTCCCTTCCCTGGCCAGTTACTACTTACTGCCTCTCCTTCCACATCACCGACTTGTTCCTTAATCATGAGTGAGGAGAGTACTATACAAATTAGAACTCATTGGAACTGTCCTTTGATATACAGTAGGCTCATGGTATTCAGAACATGAAACTATAAATAAAAGAAGAAATAAAAAAGCAAAAGATAAGCAAGAAAGAGAAGGAGGAGGAGGAGAAAAGGAGGAAAGGAAGGAAAAGAAGGCAAGGAAAATTTATCGCCACCAGCTGGTATTTTAATGAACTTCTTGTGATCAGAAGAAAATCTTAAGACCTAATTCTTGTTAAAATATGTTATTGAACCAAAAACAAAGATTCTCTGTTGCATGTGTAGCTGGAGCTTATTTTCTATTTTTCCTTTTAAGATAGGTTTTAAGGTTTTCAAGATTTTAAGGTTCATGCTAACCTCTCCATTCTACCACTACTGTCTTTTTCCAGGTTATTTCCCACTTATATCTAGTAACTCTCTCCCTGGAATGTCATCTGCCCTCCCAGAATTCTCACCAAATTTTATTTGCTTATCAAGTCACAACGGAGGTGCCACCTCCTTCCTAATCTTTCCTTGTTTACTTCTGACATCACTGATTGTCAGAAGTCCTACAGCCTTAAAGTGTAAAATGCTTATAGATTCTCTACATAAATGAAGTCATGAATTCCATATTGTTTCTGTCCCCAAGAGCCTCTTGAGCAATACTCTTGGTTTTATAAACCACATGGAGTTATTGAGTGCTAGCATCCTATTTTATATTTATTTTATATATGCATTAATTCAGAGTACATAGTAGACAAAAAATAAATGTTGACTAATTGTTTTATTAATAAACTTGTTCTGGACTTTCATCACCACAAAGTTCTTTGTCAACACAGAAATCAACCTACGGAATTTTATTACTCTATTGCACATCTACCACTTATCCTGTTAATGTGGAAAGATAATAGATTAGAAGATCATCATTATTGTCCTCAATTCATTTTTGACATAGAGAGACAGGGAAAAGGAAGAAGAATATAAAGCAATATAACCAAGGGCTAGAGTGTGGGTTTTGTAGGAGATCAGCCTGATCCCCTTCCACCAAATTAAAAAAATGTGTAAAATTATGAAAGGTTATGTTGTTTTACTTTTTTCTCCTTCTGTGAGTATGAGGATGGGCAAGAATTTTCACTTGCAACTGTGTATTATCCTTTTTTTTAACAGTAGCCCAAGGTAATTGAAATAAAGTGTTAACTCTTTTCTAATAATGATTATACTATTTATGTGCTACTATTGTGTATCTGTAAAGGAGTTATATATGTCTCTTCTCTTCCAAAAGTAAATGTTCATGAAGACATGATGAAAATAAGAATTTTATTCCCTTTATACCAATGAGGTAGGGGCAGAAGTGTAGAGTAGGGGAAGAGTAGAATTCCCTATAGATAACATAATCACATCATCCCAAAATTTTGGTTCTTTATGAGGAAAGTGATTTTGAGGGAGAATCATTAACAAAGAAAATAAGAGATTGTTATTTCCAGAAAGCCTAGTAAAATAGGTGGAAAGATTATGATAACCATGTAATCCACCTACTAGCATAGCACAAATAGAAACTTTCTGTTACAGTTCAGGAATATAAATAGAAGTAAATGGTGGCGTTATTATATGAATAAATGAGTTAGTCAATCAATCACTGACAAAGCATACTCTGTAATCAAAAGATTTTTCATGTTAAGATTAATTTCTTGTAATACAAGTCTAAATATTACATAAACCCCTTTGACATTGAGTTATACTTCATAAGACAAAAAAGGCACTTTCAGCAGGCAAAGAATGGCAGACAGTCTGGAACAATTTGCTTGGATTTCAGGGTCTGGGTGGCCATAAGCCAAAAATCTGGGGATGATTTGGAAGTCAAAGTATAGATCTATGCTGTCTAATATGGTATCCGCTAGCCACACGTGGTTACTAACAAAGCTGATAGTTGACAATGTTGGTAAAAGCTAGAATTAAATGAAAGGACCAAATTCTCTGGAAATAAAACTGTTAACATGGTGTAAGCATGAAACATATACCAGGTAGTATGAGTTAGGTGTTAGAAGCATTGACTATTGAACAGATATTTCTCCTCCTAGACAAATAAATAGTAATAGCACAATTGAATGTGTATGCATTGTTTCTAGGCTTCTGTATTCAACTAGAAAGCCACTCATCCTGAGCACTATGTTGATATAAAAGTCCATCAAAGAAGAGCACATATTTAAAGTCAGTTGATCACACTCACCTTTTGGCAGGTCCATTCAAACCAGCCTCACCCTCTGACCAGCAGAATGTGTTTCTTCATCTACCAAAGCAAAGATGATAATTGACAAAATGGCCAAGGCCACTTTAAATTCAAAATGGAGTTATGTGCCTGAATTAATACAGGATGGAGAAATTCATAAAAATAACTCTTTAATTTTACAGTGATTTTGAGTTGATTTTCTATAAAAGAGTTGACACGAACCTGTTACGAATACCCATCTAGTTAATGCCAAAAGACAGCTGCAGTCCTTTCCAGATGGGAGTCCTCTCACAGGGCACTTGCTGAGAATTCTTCAACACAAACATTGTTCTGTGGGTTTCTTGATCCATCTGTTAACTTCTATTTTGCATAGATTTTCCAGAACTGAAAACCTAGAAAAAGGATAAATTCCCCAAAATTCAAATTCAAATCAAAGTGTTTCAATAGAGGAACTTAGACTTACACTTCAATGAGAGTAGATTTACCCTCTGGGAGAAGCTTGGCAAATACCCACAATCATAGTTCATTGCCAGATGTGCAATTTTAAATTATTTTATGAAGACAAGGCCATAAACTTACTCAAAGACAATGTCTCTTTACATGAACTAATGGTTCTCAGAAGTCTAAGAAATCCTAGATATGGAAAAATCCTAGATATGGAAAACATGAGAGAACGAGTTTTTATTTTGTTTCTTATTCCCCACCTATGTTCAGAATAGTGAACAGATAAGTACTATTAATAATTCTTAGGATAGTCATGTGAAACTATAAAATTTGTACTTTGTGGTGAACAAGAGAAGGCATTTTACAGAGAACAGGACACAATTCACTATTCTTAGAGGCATTTACAAATTGTTTTAAATCCTGATAACTATCATTGCCTTTCCTCTCCACCTGTGATCTCTGTGGCTAGTGCTCAAGCTCACATTCTTCATGATTTGTCTGTTTTATTCCCAATTCATATGGACCCAATCACCAGGATGGGCTGAAGGCACTTTTCCTTCTCTCTCATTGTATAAGCTGTTCCAAAATTAGTGAATTTTGGAGCTAGAAGAAATCTTAACATCCATCTAATCTGATGCGCCCCCCTCCCCTCCTCCCTCACTTAGAATGAACAAACTATAAGGAAGAATGAACAGTCATACCCCTGTTAGCTGGAGAAAGAACAAAACATAGAGTCCAAGTCTCCAAATTCTTAGCACTCTGACTTCTCCAAACCACATTCCTTGACTGGCTGTTACTACAGAGAAATAGGAAATCCCCACATTGTTCCATTTACATGGCATTACACATCTGGCATAACACATGTGGCATAATTTGACCATAATGTACTCAATTAAAAATATCTGGGAAGTTATCTTAATGTGAATTTTTACAGTCCTATAGCTAAGAGTGGTTATTTATACTTTCATATGGAAGGTGGTCTTTTTCTCACTCTGTGAAAAGTCAGTGGTAGCTTGATGGAGATAGCATTGAATCTATAAATTACTTTGGGCAGTATAGCCATTTTCACAATACTGATTTTTCCTATCCATGAGCGTGGAATGTTTTCCCGTTTGTTTGTATCCTTTCTTATTTCCTTGAGCAGTGGTTTGTAGTTCTCCTTGAAGAAGTCCTTCACATCCCTTGTAAGTTGGATTCCTAGGTATTTTAGTCTCTTTGCAGCAATTGTGAATGGGAGTTCACTCATGATTTGGCTGTCTGTTTCTCTATTACTGGTGTATAGGAATACTCATGATTTTTGCATATTGATTTTGTATCCTGAGACTTTGCTGAAGTTGCTTATCAGCTTAAGGAGATTTTGAGCTGTGACGATGGAGTTTTCTAAATATATAATCATGCCATCTGTAAACAGAGACAATTTGACTTCATATTTGAACACGCTTTATTTCTTTCTCTTGCCCGATTTCCGTTGCCAGAACTTCCAATACTATGTTGAATAGGAGTGGTGAGAGAGGGCATCCTTGTCTTGTGCTGGTTTTCAAACAGAATGCTTGCAGCTTTTGCCCATTCAGTGTGATATTGGCTGCGGGTTTGTCATAAATAGCTCTTATTATTTTGAGATTCGTTCCATCAGTACCTAGTTTATTGAGAGTTTTTAGCATAAAGGGGTGTTGAATTTTATTGAAGGCCTTTCCTGCATTGATTGAGATAATCAGGTGGTTTTTGTCAAGGCAACTAAACAGATGTTTGGGCCACAAGCCTTGCACTCTAGGGAATCCCCAAAACTTGAGTTGACTTGCTTTTATTTTCATTTTCCTGTGAAGTGGATGTCTTTCTTTGGGGAGCAAATGATTCTGTGATGCCCAGATGGAAAGTTTGAAATGTGTCATAAGGATGCCTTCTCATTATGGCAGGATAAGGAGATAATGTTTACAGGCTATGTGTTTTTGTATGAACAAGGTTAAAAGAGAAACAGAACTTTCCTATTATTTTGATGATATGACCAACATGGCTTATTTTTTCTCTTACCTAAATAGTTTGTGCCATATAAAATCTTAATTCAATTTATTTTATTAAATTCATTTTAAATAAAAGAAAATGATTAGTATGTTATTTCTCTGATATATCTGGGCTAATCATATTAATGCCTTTGGTTTAAGAAGTGAGACATTTGAATTACAGTTGCTGGTGGATGGCACCAGCAACCATGTGGTTTTACAATGCAGAATTATGTAATGATAAAACAGAGTCTGTTCAAAAGAGCACAAAGTTTAAAAAAAAAACTTTTATTGAAGGCTTTTAAGTTGTATTACGTGCATCTCCACTTAGCAGATTAAAAATGAAGGTTTAAAAAAGTTACACAGTTGCTCATTATTGAAAATAAAATTGTATTTTCAAAGGGGAAAAAATAGATGTCTCTCTTACCTTCTGATGCTGTTGTCTTTGTAGTCTTGCAATAATAGGATCACTTGAATCATTGATAGCTCAGCATATATGCATGATTAGACTTGAAATCATGCGGATTCTGTTAGAATTGCTTTCCAAATGTGGCATCTCCTCTCCACCTTTACTATGCTCAATTCTCATCAGCATTAGCCTGAAGGATTGCAAGAATCTTCTCACTTATCTCCCTTTCTCTTCCAGGCAGTCTTGGTGACAATGTTACTTTCTCAAAAATAAGAAAACAAAACAAAGCAAACTATGCCCATCATTATCATTCTTCTCAATGACAAGCTTGTTGCATATGCACTTCTCTGTCTTTATCACACACCATTCCCCTCCCATTGCCCCCATAAATCTTATCCTCCCCCATCCCCACATTCTCACCCCTGTGTAAACACAGTGCTCCCTTTCAGAACTTCCCATACAATTGGTTCCTTCTGCCTGGAATATCTTGTCAAGTCTTCCTCTCTATCTCCAATTTCATCATTTTTGACCTAGTTTGAATATCAAGACTGTCCCTCAGTGGTCATTTCCAACCCTCCTGGCAGAGGTAGCCATTCCTTCTCTTTAGATTCTAGGGTTACTTTTCCACCTCTCTAAAAAAAGCACCTGCCACATTTTGTTTTAATTCTATGTTTAATTGTCTACTTCTCTGGCAGACTATATTTTAGGAATGAGGGGAAACAGAGTCTTGCTCTGTCCCCCAGGCTGGAGTGCAGTGGCGTGATTTCTGCTCACTGCAACCTCCGGGTCCCCGGTTCAAGCGATTCTTATATCTGGTAGACTCTTTAACAGATGCTTTCAAACTTTTTAAATGCAGCTATCATTAAAATACATTTTTTACATTTTGATCTGGAACACACACACACACACACGCTCACATTTACACGGATGCAGACTGAAACACAGCTCCGAGAAATAACATATTCTCTTATTATGAGTGGCATGCTTTAGCATTTTCTACTCTGATCTGTTTTTGAAAAAAAAAATTGTGGTCACAATCTATTGTATTGATTTCACAGCTCAATAATGGGCCACTACTATGGGACTGAAACCTCTCTCCTAGATGACAAACAATGGCCTCATTTTTACATCCCCAATGGCTAGGAGTGGAAGGTACTCAATCAATGTTTGTTAAATGGATGATTGTGCAAAGATAATATTGAAAATGTTTTTTAAACTTTTTTTTCCTTCACCACAATACATTTTACTACACTTCTTCTCCATCTTGAGCTTAACTTTGAACTACCTCCCTGGATTTTGTGGCTGCTTAGGGAGAGAGAAAAGAATAAAATACATAGGTCATATTTGCCACCTGGAGGTTCTGTTAAAGACAAATCTGATGAGCCGAATGGGTCAAAGTTGTGATCTAAATGACTTTTATTTAGTCATTTCATTGGTTATCACTCTCTTCCATGTACAGCAAAATCAAAAATTGTGAGTATAAGTGTTTTCTATACAAATTATTTTAATTAGTTGATTTTGAACCTTAAGATGGCCCTATTAGAACAAAAGTATTTTTTAAATGAGAAAAAAATATTTCTAGTGAGTAGTTAATGCTTGTTCTTAGTCCACCTATGTTTTTACATTTAGTTCATTTCCTGTTTTAGTTTTGACTTTCAGTGTTTGACAGACTATAAATTTTTATTATAAATTTTATGGTCACAATCCAGACTCTGGGTTCTTAACAGACATTAATAATCACACTAGAAACATTTTTCTTGGTCCAATGGCAACCTTGCCAGTTTGCAACCAGGAATAAATAGAACACTCAACTCATTCAGTCCATGTGCTCATTATGAAGCATACAGAGAATAAATCAGCCTTTTTCTTGGTGCTGATAGCTGAGTGGAAGTGGAAAGCTTATGAAAAATCACTTGTAACTAACTTATGGATTTAACTGTCGATTTATTGTTTTTTATGATTATTTCTGTAGCATTATCTTTAGATAATAATAAAATGAAATGGGTGACTTTTTGAATTTTAGGTCATGGGCTTACAATAAAATTAAGTTTACTAATATCACCTGTTAACATTTAGATTTAGAGATTCTCATGATTCGAGACACTCCCTCAATATCACACTTTTTATAGGAGAAAGGGGAAATGAAGCTGCATACAAAGCTGGTTCATAATGATCAAAATTAACTATATGGCCTTAGTGAAATCTCTGATATTAATTCTATGGTTATGATTTTAAAATAATTTTCTTCTTTTTTCCATTTTTTTCCGAAGAATGCTCTATCCTCAATATACCAAAAAACAAACGAGCATTATGTGGAATCCCATTTTTTAAAAAAGCAATATGAGTAGAGCTTTAGTAAGAGGGCTAAAAGGAGGCCGCTACCAATTTGGCCATACAAAAGGCCTGAATTCCTGGGATTTCACCCAACACAGCCTTCAAATCACAATTCCAGAACACAGCAAAGTCAGGGAGTGTTGCAGAAAACTTCAGCAGTTCTTTCCAGAAACACATATTCAGATCTTCCTCCTCTAGAGCTCCTGATTCTTTGAGTTTGGTGTGGCCTTCAGGCATATGAACTTGAAATAGCTCCCAGGAGACTCTGGACCACCCCTTCCCTGACTTCCTAGGACTGCTGGTCCTAAAAGGTTTCTTTAAGTACAGTCCTTGGGCCACCTGCATCAGAATCACCTGAAAATTCAGAATCCTCTAGGCCCTCTTCTAGACCTTCTAAATCAGAATCTCTGGGGAAATTCTGATGCATACTTGAGTTTGAGATTCAATGATTAAGAAGAATGTGGACAAATGCCTTTTCACTCTTAGCACTAGGCTAAGCAATGAATCTTTTACAAAGAGAATGTGGTCTAAACACAGCATCAAAAGTCCCAGGCACATTCATAGCACTTGCCATTGCTCTTCCATAACTAAGAAAGCACAAATGTCACTCAAAATAAGTCTACTGGTCTCTGGAGAATGGACCTCTCTAGAATTTCAGCCTTTATCTCTGAGAATCACTGGGGAATGATTCTGATGGAGAAACTACAGCACTGTGATGGTGTAGTGCCAGGACGTACACAGAATCAAAATGCTGGGTACAATGGATGCAAGAGGGGTCAATGGACTTGGTTTATTTTTCTCATTTTAGTTCCAGTCTCTACTTCAAAGCAGGAGGCTAGTGGGAAGAATCATTCAGAAATTAATGACCACCAAAAGGAGGAAGAGTGTAAGGAAATATTAAGGACAAGTGAAAAAACTCCAAGATGGTTTATGTTTTTATGACTGTCAAAGTAATAATTTCTCAGACAAATTTCACTTATACTGACATCTCAATCACATCATTGTATTAACATCCACAGGTAAAGTTATCATCACTATCTTGTGATACAGCTTCATTTGGCAAATTTGGAAATAGAATACTATATGACAATTTTATTCAACAACAGTGATAGCAGCAGTAGCCCCTCAGCAGAACCACCTTGTAGCTAAATGCATAGAATAGACTCTGTATCCAGACGGCCTGCAATTCAACTGTTGCTCTAGTACTTATTAGCCGTGTGACCCTGGGAAAGTTTCTTAACTTGTGTCTCAGATTTGTCTGTTAACATGATGGTGATGACGCTAATGATAAATTAGCTACCTCATAGGGTTGTTAGGAAGAGTAAATTTGTTAATATTTATAATGAGTTTTGAATAGTGCACTAGATGCTGAGAAAATGTTAAATAAATAATTACTTATCATTTATATAATATATATAATACCAGTTAAATAATTAAAATCATATGAAAACCAGCCTTTTTTTCTGCACTAGATATGACCAAATGCTTTGCAAGCATCTCTTCATGTAAGTCTCCTCACCACTTTTCATAAGCAAGCTTATGAAACTTACCCATATTCCTGCGGCTGGATGAACTCAGGAAAGCCAGTCAAAATCGAAATGATGTGGCATACAAATCTTTCATTTTTATAATCATTAAAATAGTTAAAATGTGCAGTTTTGCTGGCAGAGTTCTGACCTGAATCTTCTGATGATTTAGGTATAATTAAGGTGAGTGAACAGAAAGATGGAGAGAAGGAACAGAATACTGGGGAAAGAATGACTGAAGCAATTCTAGTGCATCCAATCTTGATTTTTTCCTATTTCCTATTAGATATATAGTCATTTTTGTGTTAATATTTTCCAGTGCATTTTAGTTTGTTTAAATATTATCTTTTTTGTATTTATCTTTGTATATACACGTTAGAGTACATTCAAGTGCTTGAGATTAGAGTTATAATTCCTTTTGGTTGTGTGTTTGTTATCTTTTCACGCAACAATTTGGAAGACCCTGTATGACATCTTCATTGTAATTTGCCTTTGGGTGAGCAGTATTTGGTAGATCCCCTGCCTCCTCTAATTAGAGCCAGCGGAGACCAGTCTTCCCAGAGGACAGCTCAACTGCATGTCATGTTGGAGGCTGCGGCGGGCAGATCACTTGAGTTCAGAACTAGCCTGGCCAACATGATGAAACCCCGTCTCTACTAAAAATACAAAAAATTAGCAGGGCATGGTGGTATGCACCTGTAATCCAGCTACTTGGGAGGCTGAGACAGGAGAATTGCTTGAACCTGGGAGGCGGAAGTTGCAGTGAGCCAAGAAACTAAGATGTGTCCTCTTGAACAACCTTAGGGAGAGGGAAGCCTTGGCTTCATTCAGAATCAAATGACATTATTTCCTCCTACCCAATATTAGTCATATGCTCATCCCTTTTTTTTTTTTTTTTTTTTTTTTTTT
>NW_016808703.1:356244-403041 GCF_001698545.2 Rhinopithecus bieti
AAAAAAAAAATAAATTTTTTTCCCCCCCCCCAAATTTTTTATATTTCCCCCCCTTTTTTTTTTTTTTTTTTTTTTTTTATAGTGGATGAACAGCTCTGTTTACATCTCCCTGAACTTCAAAAAGACCTTTGTATGCAGAGCTGTTGCAGAGAGGCCAATGATTATGGGATCATTTATTTATATTATTATGGCACAATAGAAGTCACTTTGGTCCTTGAATGTGTTCCAGTGACTCATGATATTTTTTCCGATGTTTTCTGACCTCTGCTCCTTTCCAAATTCTCCCATCTCTGATAAATTAGCTTCAAAACCACAGAAAAACCACAGCTGTGTTTGTTCATCAGGGGCATGAAGAATGAAAGTAACTGTTTTCATGAGGAATCTTCAAAGGAGGTAAAATTAGTGTCCTGTTGTCTACATATAACCAGATACTAAGGGATTTCAGAAATGCAACTTGTTATTTCTTATTTGGAAAATATTTTTGCATGATAAATATAGGAAAGTTATAGAGACATCACCAAGGTCAGCTGAATTGTTTATTTTGTTATTACATTGCAACATTACAAATGAGATGACACACAAATCACAATGAATGCACGATAGAAAGTAATAATAGATTAAATGTATTTAATCACTTTACGAGACAAATATGATTATCAGAATATAAAATATTAAAAGTCTAAGCCAACAAAAATATGTGGAGATAACAAAAGAAGACATTGATTTATGGAAGTTATGCAAAGTGTTTCAGACCTCCAGAGGGTGCTATTGCATTTACACAGAAATATATTTAATTATGTACACATTCTCCTGAAATTTAAAAAATGAGAATTTTGAGCATCTCTAATTTGTTTCCACATAAAACAAGGAAAGAATCAATAACCATAACAACAATTTGCCTTCTAAAATATTAACTGAGGTTTATCTCCTTTAAAAAACTTTTTTTAACCTGAAGATTAGTTACTTAATAAAAGAATGGAAAATATATCAAATCATTTCAGATACTATGTACGGTAACCTTTGTTTGAGCAAAATAAGGCTTATTATTCACAGATATTAAATTGATGGTATATTCAAAAATATATTTAGAGATTTAAGTTTTTTGAATTTTTTTGAGTACCAGGAAATAAATCACAACACAAAATCAATCTTTGAGGAAAAGCTGCACATTATGTAAATGAAGATAAAGTCTTTAAATAAGCAAAATTATTTTGGACTATCATAATCTAGCATTTTTTGCATATACTTACGGTAGGAGTGGAATTACCTACTGAGGAAAATGAATCAGAGGCAATGACAAGTAAATAGTAAATTGGTTCTTTGCATTATTTCAAAGCTACATGAGAATGGTGGATGTGTGTATCTTAAAAGATTTTAAATTCATATGACATGGCTGTAAATTTGTACATTGAGCTCTAATCTGTACATATCAGTTTCAAATGATATGACTTTCTAAAAAAGCAATGATTAAAATTGACTCAAATAATCCTTTTTGAAATTCACTGACATATTTGTTTTGTTTTGAATTTTGACAGCTATTATGAATTCTTATCATATTTATAGGACTGTTTGAATCATAAGATCATTGATTGCTATTGGAATTTCATACAATGCCCCAGGAATGTGATAAATAAAATATTTGGATTGCTTCACATCTTTAAGCCTCTGATTTGCATTTTCCCTGATTTGAAATCATCCTGGTGTTGTTTTACCAAAAAGTGTATGTTGTTATTCAAAATAAAAAAGGAACTAATGCAAATATTCAACTCTTGGCAACGTTAGTGAATGACATCATAAAATGCAGGCAATACACAAGAAAGTAATTAAATCCAAAATGTGTCCCCAAATTTATAACATTTCTGTCATTAAGAATAAACAATCTATTTGGGAAATGCAGAATAATTGATGAGCCATAATTAAATTGAAATGATTAATAGTGAATCCAGGTAGGAAGTTAAGCAACATGTTCATTAAAATGTGAGGATGTTACTAGAAAACTTGTACAATTGCATGTAAATAACAGTGTGATAGCATATGCTATTTCTATAACATCTTTCTCTCAGGAGCACAAGCTAACATAGATCTATTCTCTTCACATTTCTGGAAGACAGGAGGGTATTAATATCCCCTGTAGCTACAAGAGAACAAAATAACCAGGACAGGAGCAAAACAAAGCATAGGGAGGCAGATGGGTGGCAGTTTCCCATGTTTGTGGGTGACTGTGGACACAGATGGACCTGTCAAATGTTTTCCTTGAGCTGATCTGGATGACATCAGTAAGGGAGGAGTTTTAATCAAAAAGGCTCACAAGTAGAAAAGGAAGCAAATGTAGCTTTCTTTAAGACCTTCACAAAATATTCTCCCAGGGACCTGTAAGTCTTTCAATACATGGGATCTAGAGAACAGGGTGGCTGCAGAAAACATTTAAACATTTAATACCCTAGAGGATAACTAGAAAAAAGATCTCTTGGCACAAGATAGACATGTGCTATGACAAAGCATTCACATGAGCTTTTGACCCTTTCCAAGGTATATATACCCTTTCTGTTGAGCCATTATTATGGCTCTGTTGAGTCCCTAACTGGGGATACCGTATTCTACATACAGTCTAAAAACTGTCAGCACTGTATAGTTCCAGGAAATTTAAGACTGAAAATAATAGCTAAAAATAAAAATAACAAATAGAACATTTGTTAGATTCATGTTCTGGAAAAAAAATATCTCCTTGGGCCTTGTTTTTCACAGTTCCCAAATAGAAACATATGAGGTTAAATATTTAGATATAGTCTAAATGATATAATATATTTTAAAGTATTTTGGAACTATAAAGGCTTGACTGTGTTAGCCTACTATAGTTTGTAGTTTTATCTCGGGTAAGATCCCAGGTGTATTTTACAGTACTAGATTCTTCTTCGTTTCCTAGGAAAGACAAATTAGTACTAAAGAAACAGAATGATTTATTTTAATATTTACCCTAGATTAATATGAAAGATGGAGGTGAGTCTAATCTAAGATCTCTTCATTTAGGTTCAGTGTAAATAATGAGGTAGAGTGGCCCCCCTCTTCTCTCCAGCTCTTCAGTAACATCTTGCATGGGCTACTAAAAGAATGCCTGGCAGAGACACCCAATCTCTCAAATGACTCACAGGATACACTCCCTGCCAGAAGCTTTGTATGCATACCACAGTGCAATTGATAATGTTTCAGACCCGTAACTCAGTGCAGACTTCAAAAGTAGTGCATATGATGTTATTTTGTGTTATTTTATGGCTCCATTGGGAATGTGATCAAAACAGATACGTTACCAAAAAAAAGTTCATTTTTTCCAACATTGATTTTGTAACCAGTGAGTGATTTTTCATCTGAGAAGAGAATCATCTCAAGAAATAAGGCCTAGACTGACACCATGAGGTTGGATTTTGGACCATATGTGTTTAGTCTGTTTGCTGTGTTGGAGGAAATATGGGAAATCCCCATGACCCTCTCTAGGTTTAGGAGAGGGTCTAGGTTTTGGTTGACTTTTTAAAGCAATTCATAGTTCTAATATAATGAATGTAATAGACACATGCTGGCATAACACCAAGCCAAAAGGTGAAACACAGACAAGAGTTGTGAAATGATAAAGGAGGGTGATATGACAGAAAGGTGAGTGACTATGAACCTGAACATCGAAGATTTTGTGCAATTGGGACAAGGACTCAGATTCTGTGATCCCAGTTTCATGTCTGCTAACTTGAGACTGGAGTTCGACCAAACAGCTCAAAATTTCCTTATAGCTCTTAAATGCTCAGATTCTCTAACCCAGATGTGTATGTATGTGTGTATGTGTACATATGTGTATGTATATGTGTGTGTTCTAAACTGTCTTGGATTGTAATTAAATGGAAAGCAAGTTTACAAGCAATTTACACAGAAAATAAAATGATTCAGTTACATGGGGGTAATAAAGTAGGTTGGCAAAGGAATTTTTCAAAACATTAAGTATTTGAAATTCTGTTCTAAGGGTGAACAGATGCACACTTACTACCACAATACCTTTTGCATCTTTTATTTAAGTAAAAAGGATCCTTGAAATTTTATTGATTCTCATGTGCACATTTTGTAAGGAGGTTTTTCTTTAATGCAAGATTCTAAACTTCTGTATTCACCCATACTCAACTGGTGTCCTCCCAACTGTATATGTGGCGGGTTTGGCCAAAGAATTTTATATATAACTAACTCCCTCTGCACAAATTTAAATATCTAAGCTATTGTGCTATTGAGCTAGTAATATAATAGCCTGGCTTTATATTTTATTGCAACAAATTCTTCCATTTCAGCATGTACTTTTATTGAGAGAAATATATACTAAACAATGATTTAAAATGTACATAAAAGTTCCTAGATGAAAATATCTATGTCTTTTTCTGTTATATTCAGTGTCTATAAATATGAACCTGCATTTATACATAGATTTATGCAATTGGATAACAATCTCACAATCATATCTTAAATCCTATCCATTTGTGAGGATTAGCCTGTTCAACTAATTCAGTGTGCTAGGATTGTAGTAATTTCGCTAGTCCTTTTCTCAAGACTGCATCCGCAGGGAAATCTCACAGCATCTCCTCATCAGCTTGTAAACATTAGCAGTCAGACCACATCAGTCAGATTCATTCTCTGTTTGTACTGGCAGGTACAAACTTCCCTACAACTATAGAGGTACATTTATTAAAAGGAGAGAGGATTAGAGATACTTTTGATTTTTATTTTGGTTGACTTTTTAAAGCAATTCATAGTTCTAATATAATGAATGTAATAGACACATGTCTATCTGTCTAACAACAGAAGCAATTAGCTTTGTTAAATCTTCTACTCTACCCAAGTCAGCAATTTCAGATTCCTCAGGAAAAGAATACATGGGAGACAGCAATCAGATAGGAAAAGGGAAGGTCGGAGGGAAAATGGTCTGCTCACTCTCTTGCTGTTCCCTGACATTCTGTGAATTCAGTCCTAAAATGATTAACATAATTAAAACTGTCTAAACATTGCTTATTTATCTTACTTTTTAAGGGACTTTGCTGAGACTTGTTCCAAAACCAAATCAACCCCAGGGTCAATTATTGACTAAGCCAATGCATAATTTTAAATGTGAGAGCATAGACCATATATAATTAGTAGAAAATAAAATCTTCTTTTCCATTTTCGACTCCTCATTGTCATGCCATTTTCTCACCATTCCTCACTCATAAAAATAGAATGAAAATTTGCAGAGGTACTCAATGCAATATTAGTGTCTGTTAAGAGTTAGCTCTAACACCAATCTTCTACCAACCTTACACACAATCACAGTATGTTGACAGTTTTTGTGTTTGAATCTGACTTTATCTCTTTTTAGAGTGTTTAACTATTCAGCGTCCTACTTATTGGATCACATTTCAGAATCTGAAAGTAAACAAAGAAAGTTTCTTAGAAGTAAAAATAGCTATACACACCTAATACTAATGGCCTCAATAAGCACCTACTTTTACTTAATGTACATCTTATATGATTGAGTTATCTGCTCTCCAAGATCTTAGCAGATTATAGACATATTGATTATAGTACAATGATAATTTGACAACTTGCACAAAGAAGATTCTTGGGTTCAATAAGTGTGTAAACAATCTGGGCACAAGAATATCACAATGTTATAGCATTAATCATCCATGGTACTTGACTGTAAGTCATCAAGAAACATTAAATTATGGTTAAAGTATATGGCTTTAAGAAGATCAAATCAGGGTCGGGTGTGGTGGCTCATGCCTGTATTCCCAGCACTTTGGGAGGCTAAGGCAGGCAGATCACGTGGGCAAGAGATCAAGACCACCCTGCCCAACATTGTGAAAACCGTCCCTACCAAAAATACAAAAATTAGCCAGGCGTGGTGGTGGGCACCTGTAGTCCCAGCTACTTGGGAGGCTGAGGCAGGAGAATCGCTTGAACCTGGGAGGTGAGGGTTGCAGTGAGCCAAGATCATGCCACTGCACTCCAGCCTGGCAACAGTGCAAGACTCTGTCTCAAAAAAAAAAAAAAAAAAAAAAAAAAAAAAAAAAAAAAAAAAAAAAATCAATATAATCAAATAAACAACTATTGCAATTACTGATGACTACTATTCAAATTTTATCTTTAACATCTCCCCATAACTTACTCTTTTCACCATTTTATGGATGAAGAAACTGAGGTGCAAAGAAGTAACTTTCTCAAGATCACAGCCAATAAAGTGGCAGAAGTAGAGAGTAAAGCCTGACCACAAAGATGTTGCTCTTTCTGTAGCTCTACTTTTCCTCAAGAATAAGATTTTCTTTCCATTTGAAACCATATTTGAAATTACATAGTCTAGCATCTCCAGTTTACAAAGGAAGACATAAGAGTGAAAGAAGAAAGTTATTAGCCTAGGACAATGTAATGACTGAACCCGGAACCTAGATTCCTGGTCTCACAGACCAAAGTTCTTTGCATGCTGCCATGTTGCTGACTGACATTGCCCCTGTCAATATCACTTTCTCCTCACTCCCCACCTGTTCTAATCCCCAGTCTTGGATTAATAAAATTGATGAATATTGTTATAGACAGACATACAATGATGCTCTACAAATCCAAGGTCTTTCACTAGTCAAGACACTTACTGCTGCTTGCAATCTTGTGATATTTTCAAACTGTTTCCCTGTAATCAATATCATAGTACCCTTGGATTCCAAGTTCCCATAGCTTCATATTCTTCTGGCACACTCACCTAGTTTACTGAGTTCAAAGTCAATCCAATGTGAACTCTAACTTCAGCCATCATCTCCATCTCAGAATTTTTGTGTGGACCCTTCTCCCAGTCTATATGTAACAAAGAAGGGTTTTGCATCATTATATCTAGTTTATTCTGTTGCTCATTACGTTTCATTCTCTCTTGAAGGAACTTGCTCCCTTACTTTCTAAGACTCATTCCTTCCTTCCAAGCATGTAACATTCTCCAATGTCTTTATATGTCTTCCAGCTTCACTTATTTCTAGAATTGTGTCATTCCACTCACATCTCTTTTTATTTCACTTCAAAATTCCTCAGTAATACAATGGGTTCTCTTCCTCACTGTTCTTTCTCCTCTTCTCTTTTTAACCTATGAAAATTAGTTACCTAGCTATTCTAGTTCGATAGAAATCTCCTATTCACCAAACGACATAGTCCTTACTCAGTTCTCAATATTTGTTTTTCTTAAGATCTGTTGAGTCCTGCTCCTCAAATCTGTCTATTGATAAGACATTGATCTTCCCGGCTTTTCTCCTATGTTCTTGGCCACACATTCTTCATTTTCTTCTCATTTATTCTTTCTCCCACTCCTTACAAGTAGGCATTTCACCATCTCTTCTTCCTTATTCCTGTATTTTCTCCCTTGCTGGTGTCATTCACTCTTATAGCTTTAGCCATCATCTTCCATGTAGATGACAAAAATAGTCTATCTTTAGCTCTAACCTTCACTTCAGCTTGGAAATTTCTAGTTGCTGCTGAACGTTTTCTTTTGATGTTTACTGGCACTTGAAACTTTCAACACACCCAAATCTTAACTAACTTATTCTCCTAAACTTTCTCTTGATGTCTCAATTTCTGTCATTGCAATGTCATCTTTTGAGGGACCTAGGCTCTATGGACATGCGGGATCATCTTCAGGTATGTGACTTTCCTGAAATAAAGTGCAAAATGTTGTATTTGTCTTATTTTTATATAATTTTATCTGAAGAAAGGTTTTAGAAATTTTTAGCATCTTTTCAAAGGGTTCAGAGAGCAAAATCTATCTTAAGATCCACTGCTGGATTTAACATCTATTTTCTCTTTGTGTGAAAAGAAAATGCTTATAGGTAAGCTGATGAATTCAAATTTTTGGATAGCTTTTGCAATCCGTGTGCTTACATTTCTTAACCATTATGTCAGAATAAATTATCAGTTGTTTGGTTTTGCTCAATAAGAGAGAATAAGCAGAACTTTCTCTTCCCAAATATAAATCACATATTATGACTTACTGTATAAAATTGTGATTTTATCTCTAAATTTTAAAAATATATCCATCACTTTGTTGCTAAATACAGGATTTGGCTATCAAAAGAAATTACACTGTTTATGTGTGTGGACAGCCCAGCTTTGTGTTTATCTCAAATCAGGAACTCATGTGTAAAACTAAAAGGTCAATTTGAAATATCTAGCTGTTTGACATCAGATGGATAAGGAGGAATTACACTCTCAACCAATTCAACTGTTACAATATTAGGGTAACTATTTTAAGAAAATACATTTGAACCTATGTTCGAATGAACTTTATTGCTCCTTGTATGAAATGACATCAAAAGCGAAATCTATTCTCTTTTTACACACAAATTATGCTCATATTTGGTAATTTTTTTTCAGTTTGCTTCCTGAGGATTAATGGCATGTAGACATAACTTTGTGATTAGAAAATTAACCACACTGTTGTATTCCTTGCTTTCCTTTTTATGTGGAGTAATGCTGTTTTGCATTGGTTCTTATATTGTTTATCATTGTACAAAACAAAGCTTACAAATTAGATTTCATCTCCTATAAATTAGTGTATTTATATTTTCCAGGCCAGGGACTGTGTTAGGTGCCAAGCCACAAAGAAGAACAAGACAGCTTCTGTTCTTAAGGAGCAGAGTCTAACAAATATGTATCTACCTTGAAAAATATTGGTGTATTTATACTGGTATTATTACTACTATTCTTCATTTTAATGATTATTATACCTAGTTCCAGCAAAACACTTATAACATTTTTTACAACAGTACGTATTACTCAAAAAAGAAATAGTATTCTCTAATATAAACAAGTTTTCTTTATAAAGGTGGAGAAATGTGTCAATTTTCTCCTTGAACTTCTGCCACCTTGTAATCAGGAACTAATTAATTAATTGCTAATATTTTTGAAGTGCATTGAAAATGAGCAGTATCATACAAATGCTAAGTATTTTAAAGCCTTGCATTGCCTCATATATACCAAATAGGCTTTCTTAACGTTTGTAAAGGACAATTTGAACAAATTACATTTGGTGTAAATGGAAAAGCTAGGCATATGTTGAAGACGGGGGTAGTCAGGAGTAGGAGAAGTTGGAATGGGAAAGTGCCAATGTAATCAAGAGAAGGAAAATGATTCTTTACATTTCTCTCCATTTATCATTATCAGAAAACAAAAGAGATGTATGTCTTATAAAACTGCTAAAAACAGAATACAAATTTATCAAAATGAAATAGTATTATAGTTGTTCTTATACTTATGAAGTTGTTAATAGAGTTAAGGCAGGACTTCCCATACAGGTGATTATTTTATAATGCTCTTGGAACTTAACTCCAAGGCCAAAAGATCCCATTTGGAATACTGAGCTATATCTGCACTGCCTAATCATGGATATTTATCAGCCTCTTCCTTCTCCATGATTTTCATGTCCAAAGACTGTGCCAATGCCTGGGGAGGACAAAGGAGAGAAGAATCATGGCCAGTGCCCCCACACTGATTAATGTGGAAAACCAAGCCACAGCAGTCATGCTCCTACATGAGATTTCAAACCTAGAGATTTCTCAAATGGGGTAAATTGCTCAAATAATTTTTTAGACCCAGACTTACTTTTGTGATTTTTAAACATATCATGTGTAAATTCAACTTTGCTAGAAATTATATTTGTTTCAGTTTAGTGGTGGTGGTGTTGTGCAATCTTTCCATGCTTCTTTTTCTTTAAAAGCCATTGAGAGAGATGGCCCAGAACATAGAAACGGAGGGCAATCACCAAATATTATTATGGTACCATTTTCACTCCTCAGGTGTTATTTGCAGCATTTGCAGATCATTGCCGGTGTTTTCTGTCATGAGTGTGTGAGGAATGGACCTGACCCACAGAGTTAACTTGGCTGAGATTCACTTGGCTAACTTGAGTTTGGCCTCAGCTTGACATCATCACTGTGGGCTCAGCAAAGTGATTGCTCAAAAGTAGACTGTGCAATACGCTCTTTTACCTCCTCCAAAGCCATAAATTATCTCCCCAATAGTATTCAATCATACCTTTTTCTACATCACTTAAGGCAGATTAAATGGTATCATCCAATCTTTCTTACCTTTACAATTCTCATAAGCCATTTGGCCGATGTAGAAACTGAGATGTAGAGAGACCGAGTAGTTTCTCCAACCTCCTATATGTAGCAAAAACCTGGAGTTGAACATAGATGTCTAATGCCAGAGCCAGAGTCCTTAACCAATATACCATACTCTCTACCCATAATAATGATAATTACTAATTATTAAATTATTAAATTAAATTATTTCACAACAACCATATAATGTAGCAATTATTACTATACCACTTGTATGGATGAAAAAACTGAGACATAGAGAGGTTGTATAATTAAAGTTTGATCAATAGTAAGTGGCAGAGCAGGGATCTGAACCAGGGCATACTAACTTTAGAATTGTATTTCCCATATAAATATTATGCAGAAATATAGTATGCTTCATGACAAATCTTAGTGAGATACTGGATTTTTTTCTCCTTTCTATGACCATAAAAGCTTCATAAGTCCTCATTTGTATGAAAATTTGTTCCTAACCATTGTTTGGATTAAGACAGTAACATTAAAAAATTCTTTATCCCTTAAAAGAGCAATACACTATCAGGTAAGCATTTATGAATGCACTAGTACAGTTGTTTATCTGATGAGCTAGCTGTCATTTTGCAGAGTTAAACTCCGAGTAAAGGAATCTGTTGTAAGTCTTTGATAGAGATGAGTTTTGGAAAATGTCCAAGTGCTCCCTGAGAAAGTCATACCTGATAGGAGAGAAACTACAGAAGGTATGGAATAAATAGGATACCACACTGTATCCTGAGAAGAAAAGACATCAAAGAAGTAGAGAAATGTTCTTTGCCTCAGATTTGAACCTATAAAGTAGCTTGACACATACAAACACCAAATATGAAATGACCAAGGAAGTCTGGCTTCTTCACAGAAATCTCAGAAACCTCTGGTTGAACACCACATCAAGCATGCACTCAGCCCCTTATTTCTCTTTCCTCTGTGTCTCTACAATTTAGACTAGAAATCTGAACTTCAGTTTTCTTGCTGTGATGCTCAGTGTACTTGGTTTGGGCTCCCCACTTGTTCTAGTGCTTTATTCCCTAGTTGTAGTCTCCATGATCTAAATCAGGCTGTAATTGTGATTAATTCCTTGAAAGGGACCAGCCAAGGCCCATGATGAAAGTTCAAAGACCCTGAAGTTAGATGTGTATTTTGCTGGTTTGAAGTCTTGATTGACTCCATTGACTGTGGCTATGGTGAACGTTGTAAGAAAAGCAAAAAGCAAAAGTGCCCCCCACCACGCCCCTTACCACCCACACCATTCTCAATTATTCAGGCTTGTCCTCTACACAACTGTCTTGAAAAATTCTTTGACAAATTTTATGGATCCTGTGCCGTTCATTCAGTTTGACAACTATGTGCTTTTGTAGGAAAAGATAAAATAGACATACGTAACTATTAGGCAAGTTGCATCAAAATTTGGGAGTGCTAATTAATAGAGAACTTAACTTTACAAAAATCTTGTAAATTGCTATCTATTTTTCCAGAAATTATGCTTATTTACTGTTTTCTGTTTCTGAGAAAGAATGTTTTAAAACCCAACCCACCCAACTCAATTCTATATTAAGAATATAAAGAAAGACTATATAAAATGGATTATGAGAATTATGTTAGATTTTACATGTAAATGATATTATACATGGTTAATATTAGGAATCATTTTTTCCAATTTCCTATTTTCCTTTCTTTCCTGTATTTCTTTTCAGAGTTATATTATGTCATGTTCTATTAATATCTGGATGAAGGATATTATCATATTCATGTTATAAACATCCAGATTGAGGACAGAGTTTTGAGTAATATAGTAACACCAAGTATTATTATGTGTAGAGTGTTTTATCAACTCTCCATCTTAAGGGGTTTTCCACAATTAAAAAAGATGATTAAAGAAGCTATTGCTAGCTAATTGTAGATTAGTATTGGTTGTAAAGTAAGGTTTCTCAGGTAGAGATTTATTCCCATTCATAGAGCTTGCATATTTCTGGAAAGCTTGGGCATCAGAGCCCTGTAGCCTGTTTTTCAGCAGCTCACAGTAAATGCGATTACATTCAATCTTCATCTTGAAGTTCTCTATGCAAATGCAGAAGGTTCTTGCCTTGAGAAAAATCTTTAAAAGTTGCACAGCTCCCCAGAAGCAGAGGTTGGGAGGGAGGCATGCTTTGTGTCATACACATTAATTCAGTTGGCACATTACAATGTTAAACTAAATGACATTATTACAAAGCTGTGCTAAGAAGTGTTGACAGGTCCATATGGTAATTTTACAATGTATAATGAACACACAGACTCCTTTCTTGCAGAAATTTATAGTTCAAATCTATACCCAGGATATCCAGTTTTATTTCCAGAAACTTAAATTGACTTATTACGATGTAGTGAATGTATAAATTAGTTCCAGTAGTTAAACTGAAACATTTCCCTACAGACTCAATTAGATTCATTAATCTGCTGTGTAGACCTGTAAACGGCCCATTGTTCTTTTCCCCCCAAAATGTCAAAAACTATTTCTCTAACTATAAAATATTTCCTACAAAAACTGTTTTAAATGGTCAGAATTATTGTATATTAGAAACCCAGAACTACAAATTATCTTATTGCCCTGGCACTTTTTTTCCAAAGAAAAATAGGGTCCAGCCCTTGCCAAGTAATTTAATGGGGTTAGTGACTGAATTCAGTGCTCTGTCACACTGAAAATGCACTGAAATTAAGAAAAGATCATCTTTTCTCCTTTCCTACTGCATAAATCAGCTGGCATGGGGCATATTGTGTATGTTCCTAGACCCACAGCTTTTTCATTTTAAAACTTTTGTTTATGTGCCTCCCTCTGCCTGAAGTGTGGCAGCTTATCTGTCCATTGTGATGTTCCATGGAGGCAGAGTAAAATAATACAACCTGTTAATAAATTCCATTTCAAATGATGCACACCTGTGTCTTACATTTTTCAAAATACCACCCTCCATGCGGGAACTAGGGAGGCCACTGCACAGCAGAGCTTTAAACACAAATCTTTTTTTTTTAAAGCTACTGTTGTAGAATTTTTAAAAACCACCTTGTTTTATTGATTGATGAAGGTGGCTGTTTTTACTTACTGCACGATATTTTTTGCTTCTGTGATTTATTAAACATTATTCTTTTGAAAAACCTTTGCAACTGTTACCTTTGACTTTTTTTAATGGTTCAGCTCTAATAATCTTTAGAGGGTTGTATTTAAGGCTAACTTTGATTAGGTTTTTAATCCTGGGTAGACACAGAACTATTTCATTTTAAAGATGAGAGGGGGCTGCTGTGGTCATTTTCAGATATCCTGAAACTGATGTGATCGGAAATGGAAATATTTAAGACTTGTAAATTTTATTTAACAGAAAACAATTTCAGTTCTCTTTAGGGGGGAAAATACATATTTAAGAATATGGGGGTGTCTCATAAGGCAAGTAATGGAAAACAAATAATTTTTAGAAATGATTTGGAACCAAGGATTCAAATGTTCTCTCCCTCTTTCTCTCCATCTTTCTTCTCTCATTATAGCTACTTCATTCTTACTCATTATTACTTCAATTCTAGTTTAGCTTTCTCTGCTTCTCTGGTTCATAGTGTGAAAAGTTTGATCAAAGGTAATCCCCCAATTCTTATACTACAGAGCAAATCTTCTCCCATCTCAATCCCAATTTTAGAAAATTATATTCTTACTGGTGTAATTGCTTCAGTTCCTACTTCTTTCCTACTTTGAGGATGATCAAATGTGGCTAGAGAGTGGACTGACAGTGGTTAATGGTAGCAAAGAATGGATGCTCCACTTTGGACAGGAATAAAAATCTGCTACTCTAGCTGAATTGGAGAGAAAGTTAAAAAGAGGGAGCTCCCAGGAAGTGTTGGTGAGGGTAAATGGGGGTTAGTGTTGGGCTGAATACACACATGGAACAAGTATCTATCTACCCTATTTAAAAAAACCTTCATCATTATCTTCAGTCCGATATTATGTAGAAAGTTAGAGCCGTAGGTGCTCCAAAAGTAGAGATGTTGGACTTTTCCTCCAGGATGATATTTCCAGTGAGAAATATAATGTGTTGGAATAATCAGCTTCCTGTTCGCAGTCCCATGTTCATCTGCTCACAGGACACGCACAATTTTCCTGCCAATGTAGAGCATAACATTTCCTTCCCCCACCCTTTTCATTTCATTAATATGGAGGTGGGGAAGGGGTGTGCCAGATTCTTCTTAACAACATATTTCCCCCTAATTTTTCAACTTATCACCTCCCTTCTTGGAATCCTAGCTTTTCATGACAAATTGAAGAGTTCTTGCTTGTGCAAATCTGCTCAATGCTAATATCTGCACCTGTACTCTGGGGTTGCGGCAAAGCAGCCACACATGCACAATGAGTATGAATCTCCCACATCTAGAAAAGACAGGAGGACTAATATCAGCAAAACCAGTTCAAGTACTTGCTTGTCCTATGGAATTGGTAACTGCTGTGTTTGAAAAGCCTTTCCTATGGCTCAACACACTGCATTTTGACACAGATATTTATTAAAGAACTCCTATGTGCCAGGCACTGTGTTGTATACTTATAGAGAGGCAAAATAAGTAAGATACTGTTTCTGCCTTCAAGGAGAGTGCCATGTCGATGGGGTGACAAGATAGTGTCTCACCAGTAATTATGGTATAAAAGAAAATGTGGATATACTGAATAAAGCTGATGGGAGTAATCATAAAAATCTTCTTGGAAATGAGCTTGAAAGATGACTAGAAGTCGAATAAAAGGGTATATGGAACATATTAGGTTTACTAGCATTCTCCTATTTAAGAGTCTATTCAAAAGAGAATAGACTTAAATAGAATGAAAATACAGAAGTCTTGCAGGGAAGTTTAGAAGAGGATTGGAATGAGGGAAATTTGACTGAGCTCACCTCTATTCTCAATACAAAGAGAAATGAGGGAAGATATGAGGGAGGAGAAAGAAGGACAGGATAAGCAGGAATAAAGCCTCATGGTGAACAGGAGCCCCAGTGTAGAATTCCTTGTTTTACATGCACTTTCAAGTAATGTTTCTAGGGGGCCTATCATTTGGCAGAAACTGTCATATAATATCTTTGTTGTCCATTTTATTTATTGGTAAATTGTCTCAAACGGGATTCATTTAAGATAACAAAGTTAGTAGGTAATGCAGCTGGGAATTGAACGCAGTATGCTGAATTCAAAAGATGGAAACATTCATCAGAAAAACTAAAGGAAGAGATGGGCAAGTACTCATGAACTTGCTTCTTTGTTAGCATCCTTTATCCTCCTCTCTCTTCTCTATTGTCCTTGCCCTTTTAGGCAACTCTAGTTACCAGATTATAATTAAAGGTGCCTCAGCAACAGAAATTTGTTGATGTCTCTTGTAGGTTCATCATTATATAAGTGTGACTTAGTTACCTTCTCTTTCTGCTTCTCCCTAGTCACCTTTTAGGTTCCGCTCCCATAACTAGGTATTCCTGCTCAGGCCACTACCAGACAATCTCTTTCTTCACATCTTCATTCAGACTCTCTTAAGAGAGAATATATGGGCCGGGCGCGGTGGCTCAAGCCTGTAATCCCAGCACTTTGGGAGGCCGAGACGGGCGGATCACGAGGTCAGGAGATCAAGATCATCCTGGCTAATACTGTGAAACCTCGTCTCTACTAAAAAAATACAAAAAACTAGCCGGGCGTGGCGGCGGGCACCTGTAGTCCCAGCTACTCGGGAGGCTGAGGCGGGAGAATGGCGTAAACACGGGAGGCGGAGCTTGCAGTGAGCTGAGATCCGGCCACTGCACTCCAGCCTGGGCGACAGAGCGAGACTCCATCTCAAAAAAAAAAAAAAAAAAAAAAAGAGAATATATGATTGGCCTAAGTCATTATTAACATTGCTATGGAATAAGCCTTTGAGCTAGACCTCTTCTAGACTATGACCAGCCTTTATGTAGGATGCCAGGGGTCACAGGCTCACTTCAGTCTAAAAAATTGTGGTCAAGATGGTTGGGTCATGCAACTTGGCTGCTGATTCCCCTATTTTAAAAAAAATCTCTTAGAAGGGGCTCTATTTGGACATATAAGGAGAGAAAGCGAAGAGACATTACAATTTCAGGCACTAAAATCAATGCAACATTGATCCTGACCTGCCTAAAGAAAACGTAAAAATGTGTTACCCTTTCCAAAATGAGAATATGTTTCTTAAGCTAAGTACCATTGCATATCATATTTATTTTTGTCTTCCATTAAAGTAACTGATGCATGGTTGTGCTTGATTATAGAACCAAATGACTACGAACATAAACTTTGGAACCAGACACAGGTTCAGTTCCTACCTTGGCTGTCTGTTGTCTCAATGACTTTAGTAAGTTATCCAAATTTTCTATGCCTCTTTTTCTTTATCTGTTGAATAGCTGTCAATATTTAATGAGGTGTATACAAAGATCAAATGAGGTAATATCTGTAAAATGCAAGCACATAACAAATAATAGACTGGTTTTTAAAATAAATGAATATTGCCTTAAAATTAGTAGACGCCCATGTAAAAATGTTACAAGAAGGAAATTAATAAAGAAACAGAAAAAACTATTTGCAGAGTGATCAACTTCAAAGACCTTGGATTCATTGTAGTTTTTGGTTTATAAACAAAACAAAAACACATACAAAAAAACTTTTTTTGTTGTTGTTGTTTTCTGTTTTTTTGAGATGGAGTCTTGCTCTGTCACCCAGGCTGGAGTGCAGTGGCACGAACTCAGTTCACTGCAACCTCTGCCTCCCAGCTTCAAGTGATTCTCCTGCCTCAGTCTCCTGAGTAGCTGGGACTATAGGCGCACGCCACCACACTTTGTATTTTTAGTAGAGATGGGGTTTCACCGTGTTGGCCAGGATGGTCTTGATCTCTTGACATTGTGATCTGCCTGCCTCGGCCTCACAAAATGCTGGGATTACAGGCATAAGCCACTGCATCCAGCCAAACCTTTGTTTTTATACAATCATAGAACCATGGGCTAAGAGACATAATTCTATTTAGTATCCTATACATAGTTTGCAAAAGGATATTCTGAATCTATACTCTTTGAGTAAATGTACCTTTCCCATAAAAATATCTAAAGGAGATTCTGTGATTCTTAAAAACTGAATGTGCTAATGGCCACATGTAAAGATGAAACCAAATGTTAATGCCATAGTTGATTGAGCCAAGATTTTATGCATGAATACGTGAGAGTGGCACATTTTTAAAATGTGCACAAACATTAAAGTATGAGGTTTATAAAACAAATTAGTCATAGTTTATTTTTTATTGTATTTAAAATATGTCATTGATGACCTTTTAGTAGTAAAGACAAGAAAAGCAGTAACACTTGATTTTAGGAGAAAACACATTCAAAATTATCCTTTTTAATATATTAGAACATTTGCATATCTAAAGCCAGCTTCTCAACAGGGATGAGTTTTTTTTGTAAATGATCAACTCTCTAATTAGCCAATTATCATTGCAAAGAGCGAAAGGGACAAAAATCACAAACTGTTAGTAACTTAAAATAGATATCTACACCACTACATATGAACGGAGAGTTCAAGTAGAATAAGAGGTTGGGGATCAGAATGAAACTCTTTCTAAACTTTTGCGGAGATAAAAATAACATTTTACAATATGGTGTCACTTTTCTCTGTTTGAATAATGAGAGTAATTTTTGACATCGCATGACTATTAAGAAGCAGCGTGTGTTCCATTTGTAAAATAATACAAAATAGCTTTGAAATGTTTCATAACCTTTATTAAGAATAACTCCAAAATATCCAGACACTATTTATGGTTATAATTACTACTTTTAACTCTCTGTATTTACTATAGTCACTATATCTGTACCTCTAAATGACAAATGAGGTCCAACTCTAAAATTTTGAGACCAGTTGGAAGTATCACCCTCTGAAATTGTAGCTAGTAAGAAACTACAGAAAATTAATACAATAAGTCATCTGCAGAGTTAACCCACAATAGGAGAAGTTTTATAAACAAAACCAGGGTGTTACCAAATATCACCAGGCAGATGCCAATCAAAAATAAAACTAATGTGCAATAGACTGAGACTCTGAAAATTATTCTATGCTTATGGCAGTCACAAACACAAATATAGTGTTATGTGTGAGTGTAGAAAGTATGTTTCTGAATAAAAATTTGTCGGTATTCCATTGTACTACTCTAAAGCAAGGATTTGGGGTCTTTCTCTATCTCTTCACTGTATATATTGTCCACTAAGAGAATTGCCACCTTAGCAAGTATACAACTGAGTCCAGGGAATGGGTAGTCTTAAAATGACTCCTTGTCCAGGATGGTCTTGATCTCTTGACATTGTGATCTGCCCGCCTCGGCGTCACAAAATGCTGGGATTACAGGCATAAGCCACTGCATCCAGCCAAAATTAAAAACTAGCTCTCCCTATTACAAAGTTTGGCCCTATTTATACAACCAGCCTCAGTTATCTGGTTAGACAGACCTCCCAAGGTAAATGAAAACATGACTTTCTGGTGTACACATTTGCTTGTTAAGTGTTGCTTAGTATAACTTAGATCCTGGGACATGTTACTTCCTGAGTGAACTGACAAAACTAAGTGCCTCAATGTGCATAACTCATATCTGGACTCTGGAATAGGAGAGTTCTACTAAATTACAGTTAATCTACAAACTCAACATCCAGCAATAGCTCAATTGTCTTAAGGGAAACATGCAACTGGCAATATATAAACAGAGATTTATTTACTTCATGGCAAATGCTTCTTGCAATGCAAATACTAAAAGTATTACTAATTAAACATATTAGGCAACTAATTGAACAACATGAAATTTAGAGTTCCATAAATGCTTTTCTACTTTTGTTATTACTTTGTTTACATTAGAGATGTGGCACTAACCATATACTTCCTTCAAGTGTAGTATTTAGGTACAAGTCTTATTTTTGCCTCTAAGTTGCAATTTATTTTAGGCACAGCCTAGGGTAGTTCCTTGCATATTGTGAGTATGTATTAAATATTTATCAAATGAAGAAAATATCTTATTTCTGTGTCTTATTGTGACAGATAGTCTCTTCTTTCCTGTATTACAGCAGTTGGAAGCTTTGAAACTGTATTTCCAAGAATCCCTATTACCAGCAGAGTGCTGGTCACACTCTATCCATGAAAGGCACTTACTCAATAGTTGGGAAGAGAAACAGAAGTAGAAACTATCATTGCTCTTGTGGCAGCAATGGGCAGGTGTGAAAGTTTCTGAGCATCCTACTAAAAATTATCCAGTTTGGTTCTACTGTGATAATCAACAGTGGATTCCTGTAGTTTCTTCAGTTCTTCCATTTCCCAATGTTTTAGGAAATTTGTTTAGGAAATCCAGTAGTGGCTTTCTCTGAACACTATCACAGTCTTTCCAACAATTCCATAGGTCCTAGTTCCCTGTATTTAATTCCTTTCTGTTTAAAATTTCTGGCGTATTTTCTGTTTTCCTAAAATACTGACTGATAGACTTGAAACTATGCTTTCTATCTGCTTGTCATTCCTATTCTATCTCTATTATGAAAAAAAAAAAAACTAAAGTTTTGAACTTTCTTCCAAGATTTTAATTGTATTAGCAGTGGAGGAAATGCCACAGCTTCAGATTCCAATTATGCATTAGAATTATGGCCATAATAGATGGAAATGGCAAAACTGATCTGTCTCTTCATAAGCGTCATAGCATGCTCTGAGTCACAATCCAGATAGTATTGGAATTTTGATATTTGATACCCGCAATTAAGAAGCTGCTAGAATCTATGTTTACTTTTAAGGTTATTTGCATTTACATGTAAAATTTAAATATTACCATAACAATGTCTATAAAGGAACTATAGTAAGACATTGACTGTGGCTTTTTTTTTGAAATCTACATGTTAGTTTGAGAACAATTGAAATTCTAACAATGTATTTTTAATTCATTGTTTGTCTCTTTAGTTCTTTTTCATTTTCTCAGGTAGGTTTTGTAGTTTTCAGTGTATAGGTCTTCTACATTTCATTACTAAAAATTATTTCTAAATATTTTTTGAGGTGAATAAATATTTTTAAAATGTTAAATTATTATTGAAAATATTACATCGTATTTTAAAACTTTACATCCAGCTGTTTCATATTTCAATTATTTTTTGCTTAAAGAAAGAATTATAATTTGATTTTGTAGTTTGACTTTGCATTTTGAAATTGTGATAAATTATTCATTCCAGTAACTTTATGTAGATTACTTTGAATATTCTATACACATATACTATTGTCTGAAAAAAAGAAGAATTTTATTTTGTCTCTTTCAGTCTGTATATCTTATATTTTCTTGCCTTATTCTGCTGGGACTAGGACCTCCAGAAAAATGTTGAATAGAAGTGGAAAGCTGACGTTCTTGTTTTTTCTTATTCCTAGATAGACTTCCACTGATATATTAGATATGGATGTTTCATGTATCCACTTTATCATTTAGAGGAAGATTCCTTCTATTTCTAGAAGGAATATTTATTTATTTATTTTGATATATATATAAATATTAGAAGAAATATATATATATAATATATAAATAACTCTTATAAGGAATATTTATTTATTTTTGAAATGAGCTCTTGCCTGTCACCCAGGCTGGAGTGCAGTGGTGTAATGTCCACTCACTCCAACCTCTGCCTCCTGGGCTCTCAAGCTTCTGCCATTAAGTTCAACAGCTTGTATGAGAGGAACAAATTATGTGAAATCAAAAATTATGAGAACCAATGAGATTAAATGTTTATACTATTCTCTTATTATGCTTTTACTGTCTGTAAAACTTGTAGTGATGTCCCTTCTTCCATTCCTGATATTGGTAATTCATATATTTTCTCTCTTGTTTTTTCCTTGATCAGTCTAGCTAGACTTCATCAATTTTATCGATCTTTTCAGAGATTCAGCATTTAGTTTCACTGACTTATTTTTGAGACAGTCTCCCTCTGCCACCTAGGTTGGAGTGCAGTGGCGTGATTTCAGCTCACTGCAGTCTCCGCCTCCCGGATTCAAGCAATTCTCCTGCCTCAGCCTCCTGAGTAGCTGGGATTACAGGCATGCACCACCACACCCAGCTTATTTTTGGATTTTTAATAGAGATGGGGTTTCACCATGTTTGTCAGGCTGGTCTCGAACTCCTGACCTCATGATCCACCCGTCTCAGCCTCCCAAAATGCTGAGATTACAGGCATTTATTGATTTTTACATTGTTCATCTGTTTTTTATTTCATTGCCATTATTACTATTTCTGGTCCAAGTCATTATTTTGTGTACCTCCAAGTTGTCCTCTGACATCATTTTCTTTCAGTCTAAAAAAGTTCCTTTTTGTAATTTCATGTAATGAATATCTCATGGCCAAAATTCACTAGGCTTTTGTTCGTCAGAAATTTCTCTTTGACTTTATTTTGACTTTTCATTTTAAAATAATTTCAGACTTACAAAAAATTTCAAAAATAGTGTAAGTAAAATTCTATACACCATTCAGAATCCCTAAACAATAAAACTTTACCATACTTGTTCTATAATTCAATCCTTCTCCTTATATATGGAGTATATATGTATGTGTGCATGTGCACAAATATATGCATATGTTGTTATAGAAATATACACATAAGTTTGTGTATATATGTACTTGTATGTGTGTCTGCGTGTGTGTACCCACACACAGACACACACACAAACCTTAACCTAAAATCAAATGCCATCACTTTGAAGAATATTGTCACTAAATGTAGACTTCTAGGTTGATAATTTTTTATTTCAGCAATTCAAAGATGTCATCGTATTGTCTTCTGGAATTCACTATTTCTGACGAGAAGTCAGTGGTCATTTTTATCGTTGTCATGTCTTTGCTTGTCATTATCTTTGCTTGTATGTTATATTTGCTTCTCCTCTGCTGCCTTCAAGATTTCCTTTTTATTGTTGGTTATGGAAATACATTATAATGGGCCTTAGTATAGTTTTCTTTGTGTTTATCCTGCTTGAGTTGTGTTGGGTTTCTCAGATTTGTGAGTTTATAGTTTTCATGAAATTTGCAAAAATGTGGCATTTATTCTTTTAACTATTTTTTTGTTCTGCTCTTCTGATCCTCCAGTTATATATATAATAAATTGCCAAACATTTTCCTACAGGTTCCTGAAGATCTGTTTATTTTTGTTTCAATATTTTGCTGCCCATGTTTTATTCTGGATTTTTTTCCCTTTGCCACATCTATCTATTCTTTATTTCTCAGTGGATTTTTCTTTACAGATAATATATGTTTTATTTATCTATTATTTCTATTTCTTCTTTATTAATCTTCTATGTTCTCTTGACTATATTAATATTTTCCTTTAAATCCTATAAGATATCTACATTATTTTAAAATTAGTATCTCCCAATTCCATTATCTCTGTCATTTCTGTTTTTTTCCTACTAGTTGATTGTTCTTTGTTCTGAGTCATATTTTCTGCTTTCTCACGTCTAGTAATATTTTTATGAAATACTAGGCATTGCAATATTATGATTTATGATTTATCTTTATAGAGTATTGCATTTTGTTTTGGTAATTAAGTCACTTATGAATCATCTCATTTTTCCTCCATTTTTTATGTTATGTTAGGATACAACCTGAGTACCCTTTTCTAGAACCAGCTCTACTAAAACATTACCTTTTGAAGCTTCCATTGAATACCCCAGGAGTTCAACAAAGTATTGCCATTCCTCTTAGTCAAAACTCATATGTCTTCTAGCCCTGAGAATTCTAGAATGAACATCTCCTTATTAGTCATTATTTCTGTTCTGGTTATTTGCTGCTTAGCCTCCTTGTAGAGTCTTACCCTATAAATGTACAAAGACTCATAGGCACCCTGGTGCAGATTTAAGGAGCTTTTTCTCTGTGTAGCTCTGTCCTTTGTTACTGCGTCCCAAAATTCTAGCAGTCTCAGCCTCTCCAAACTCAGAAACGATTTCCCTAATTCAGAGACAATACCATTCTCTGCTTGGGATTTCTTTTCCGCATTGTGGTCTGGAAAATGTCTCCAGGCGGAAAGCCAAGGTTGTTTTAGGGATCATATCATTTGCTTCCCTTACCTCAGAATCACACACCTGTACTGTCTGTTGTCCAATCTCTGAAAGCAATTGTTTTATAAATTTTGTTTGATTTCCTTCTTGTTTACTATGGGAGAGCAAGTCTAGTCAGATTCATTCTGTCATGGATAGGAGTGGGAGTCCCTAGTTTACTTTGTGAAGAAGAACTAAATTGTTTTTGCATGGGAAAAATCTCTCTCTCTTTCTCTCTCCCCACCCCCTGCTTCATCTTTAATGAGTCCATCTTTAATGAGCAAATGTGTTCTCTTATGTCAAAATCAAAATCTTAGTTTATTGTGGGTTGGAGGGGTTTGTGACAAGAAACTAAAGTGTTCAATATGTTAATACAAAAACTTGTTACCACAGGAATAGAATGGTTATTGTATAGTTAAGAAGTACAATCAAAAATTGGCTGAGATGATGAGTGATATTGATTTTACTCTTCCTGGGCCCTAAAGAAAGTTGATTGGTCTCAGAAAGCCATTGTGCAACAATACGGCAAAAATAGTCTTTCAGAGGAAAAGACTAGTCTTTCAGAGGAAAAGTAGTCTTACAGAGGAAAAATAGTCTTTCAGAGGAAAATAGTCTTTCAGAGGAAAAGTAAACCATAACTATTTTTGGCATGGACAGATCCTGTAGACTCCAGAAGCTGTGATGTCCAGCATCTAGTTGAAATACAGCAGAAGGGCTTTCTTTGAGGAGTTAGATAATAAAATTTTCTAAACATTTATTTAACAAATTTTAAGCTCCTGGTGCCATAAAGATCTATTTTTTAATCTGTTGACTCTAGTGAGCAGAGTAAGGTATCTGTTGATATTTATATAAGACTGCGCTATTCCCTGAGTTTTCATTTACACTCAGCAGATTATATTTATTCTAATACAATGCAGCTTGACCCAAGGACAAGTCAAGCCTCCAGGTAATCTGCAATAGGTTTATTAGCCTGATTTGATTTTCTCTAATTTTCATGGTATTTATTTTTCTTAATTTGAATTATTGTTATAAACTTTCTTAAAGTACATGCATGAAAAGAAATAATTTCTTCCTTTAATTAAAACATGGATCAAAGGACCTTGAAAAGCTAGAATATTTCTGACAAAGTCCTGAAGAGTGTACTGTTTACGTAGGGATGACAGGAAGGACACATAGCACATCATTATTTCTTCTGCTTGTACTCAGAGTGATTTTCAAAAGAGAAAAAATCTTGAATACACTCATAGCACTCATAGAAACTTTGAGTCATCAGACATTTTTTACTGTGACTGCCTACTTAATCCAGGAAGAAAGTGAACATTCATGAGTCAGAGCCCTTAGCTTTGACGAGTTCACTTAAAAATGACAATGGAATATTGTATTTGCACCAAATAATCTGGAAAATATTTGCAATAAATGAGCACTTAGTCAGTCCTATTCACCCTCCCTGTGGATGTGCAAGAAACAGGGTTGTCTCAGGAAATGTGATGAAATGAGCCCACTATTGCAGGAAGCTGTAAAGCCTCTCATAGTCCCTGAAGAGAGGGCTTGACATGATCAATGGCAGGACAATTTAGACTCAATATAATAGTGGTTCCTTGATGAGATGATGTGCTTCTACGTAAGGGAAATGGGTAGATCCTTTATGAAAGTTGTTTGTGTTTATTTAACCTTTGATTGTAAAGAAAGGTAGAATTATAGAATTTACATATTAATTTAATGCTAAAAATATTTATGATTACAAATCCTACTGTCATCAAGTTATAGTCTAAAAGAAAAAACAGGCATTAATTAAATATTCACACAAAATAACTGAGCGATGTGCTCTTAGGAAAAGAAGAGATGCTACAAAATGACTACAAAAAGGAATCATATCTAGACATGAGGTTGGGTGGGCTTCTGTGAGGAAGTGGCTAAAGTATTAGTGAGAGATACTAAGTGAATGTGTGTGCATAGGCCTCTTTTGGTAAACTGAGAGATGGTTCAAATAGAAAACAAATAATAAGATGGTAAACATAAACTCCAACAGATTAATAATTATACTAAACATAACTAGTCTAAATAATAAAAAGATAGACTATATAGCATATATAGTACAATTATATACTCTTTATATATAGTATACATATAATCTATATAGTATAATTATATACTCCTATATAGTAGAACTATATACTTCTTACAATCGACACACCTTAAATATAAGGACACAAGGAGGTTAAAAATAATGGTAGCCTTAAAGACAGCATTATTAGAAATAAATAGGAAATTTTGAAGTGATAAAAGGCCAATCATTCAGTAAGGTCAAACAAGTTTAAATTTCTATATTCTTAATAAACTTGAAAATAGGGCAAAAGTAACTGAATTAATAGGAGAAATAGACAAATCCAAAATCATAGAGAAAGATTTTACCACATTTCTAATAATGTATAGAACAAGAAAAAAATATTTAGTAGAGATTTAGGAAATACAGACATCTTTAACACATTTAATGTAATTGTGTAAATATAACTGTATACCCAATAATAACAGATTATACATTTTTTCCCCTTTTTTAGATGGAGTCTCGCTCTATTGCCCAGGCTGGAGTGCAATGGTGTGATCTCAGCTCACTGAAACTTCTGCCTCCAGGGTTCAGCAATTCTCCTGCCTCAGCCTCCTGAGTAGCTGGGAATACTGCCACAATGCCTGGCTGATTTTTATAGTTTTAGTAGAGAAGAGGTTTCACCATGTTGGCTAGGCTGGTCTTGAACTCCTGATCTCAAATGATCCTCCTGCCTTGGCCTCCCAAAGTGCTGGAATTACAGGCGTGAGTCACCACACCTGCCCAACAGAATATACATTTATTTCAAAAGCACAGAAAACATTTGCTGCAATTGACTATATACTGAAACATGAAGCAAAATTTCAATAAATTGCTAGAAAATGAGAGGCTGATTTTTATGCCAAGCAGAATTCCGTATAATTCTTCACTGATGGAATTTACTATCTAGAGTATAAATGAAGATTTTAAAAGAGATTTTCTATGTATTATTAATAATCTGAGAACTCTTTACAGCATGAAATACCCAGTATATAAACGAACTTACAGTTTTTGGGTTTGTGAGCCACTATTGTCCTGAAGAATGTAAGTTAGTCATATATGCCTTCTGACTATGTGAATAGTGAGATATAAAAGCTGAGTGATCTGAAAACTAAACAGACCCAATTAACTCATTGATCACATAAAGTTAGTGTTTGTCATTTAGAATCTAAACAATATCCTGATTTGGAAAAGGTGTTCCAGGGAGCTGTATTTAATGGATTGGGGTCCCTAGCTATCGATGTGGCATTTGCCGTGACTCTGTCTTGTATTCTTCCCTAATTACTTGTAAAGCTTGGTGCTGGGTGAGACACAAGTTTTGAGTAAGTCTGACTGATAATTTGGGCATTTGTGAGAAAGCAAAAATTAAACTAAATTCAATACAATAAGAGGTCAGCACAGCTTTAAATAACACTTGGATAGAATCAGAAATTTTAGTAGAATTTATATATGTTAAATTCAGTGATAAAAGATGACATATTAAAACTTGTGGAATACTGTTTAGAGAAACAGTAATAACACTAAATCATACATTAGACAAGAGGGGAAGTCAAAGTTCAATGCTCTAAATGTACATCTCAAGAAGAGAAAAAAAAATCCAGCAAATAAAGCCTTAAAAAGTAGACAAGAGGCAAATAAAGCCTTTAAAAAGTAGGTAAGTATAGAAGTTAATAAATTAGAAATCAGGCCGGGTGCCGTGGCTCACACCTGTAATCCCAGCACCTTGGGAGACCGAGGTGGGCAGATCACGAGGTCAGGAGTTCGAGACCAGCCTGGCCAACATAGTGAAACCCTGTCTCTACTAAAAATACAAAAAATTAGCTGGATGTGGTGGCAGGCGCCTGCAATCCCAGCTATTTGGGAGGCTGAGAAAGGAGAATCGCTTGAACACAGGAGGCGGAGCTTGCAGTGAGCCGAGATGGCGCCACTGCGCTCCAGCCCAGGCAACTGTGCGAGACTTCATCTCTAAATAAATAAATAAATAAATAAATAAATAAATAAATAAGCAAAGATATAATACAGAAAAACAACAAAGCCAAAATTTGGCATTATGGATTGAATTGTGCCATGCAAAATTATATGTTTAAATCTGAAATTCTGACATCTCAGAATGTATTTATTTGAAAATAGGGTTGTCGCAGCTGCAGTTAGTTATCTTAGTCCGGTTGTGCTGTTATAACAGACTACCACATACTGGGTAATTTACAAAGAAGAGGAATTTGTTTCATACAGTTCCGGAGGCTAGGTAGGTGCCTGCAGGTTCGGTGGTCTGGTAAGATTTGGTGGTCTGGTAAGGACTGCTCTGCTGTGTCTCACATGGCAGAGAGTGGAAAAGCAGGCCAGTCACCTAGCCTAAAGCTGGGTGAAACCTCTCTTTTGAGGACCTTAATCCCATGGATGAGGAAAGAGATCTTATGACTTACCCATGTCTTAAAGTCCTCACTTCCTAATACTGCAGGTTGAATATCCGTTATCCAAAATGCTTAGGACCAACAGTGTTTTGGATATCAGATTTTTTTTTCAGATTTTGGAATACTTGCATATTCAGGATGAGATATCTTGGGAATGGTTCCCAAGTCTAAACATGAAATTCATTTTTGCCTTATATATACCTTGTACACATAACCAGAAGGTAATTTTATACCATATATTTAATAATTTTGTGCATGGAACAAAATTTGACTGAATTTTGACTGTGAACCATTGCATGGGTTCAGATGTGGAACTTTTTACCTGGAAGATTTAGATTTTGGAGCATTTAAAAAATTATTATTATACTTTAAGTTCTGGGATACATGTGCAGAACGTGCAGTTTTGTTACAAAGGTATACATGTGCCATGGTGGTTCACTGCACCCATCAAACTGTCATCTACATTAGATATTTCTCCCAATGTTATCCCTCCCCCACCCCGACCCCCTGGTAGACCCTGATGCGTGATGTTTCCCTCCCTGTGTCCACATGTTCTCATTGTTCAACTCCCACTTATGAGTGAGAACATGTGGTGTTTAGATTTCTGTTCCTGTGTTAGTTTGCTGAGAATTATGGTTTCCAGCTTCATCCATGTCCCTGCAAAGGACATGAACTCATTCTTTATATGTCTGCATAGTATTCTATGGTGTGTATGTGCCACATTTTCTTTATCCAGACTATCATTTGGGTTGGTTCAAAGTCTTTGCTATTGTAAATAGTGCTGCAGTAAACATATGTGTGCATGTGTCTTTGAGTAGAATGATTTATAATCCTTTGGGTATATACCCAGTAATGGGATTGATGGGTCAAATGGTATTTTTGGAGAATTTTAAATTTTGTATTTTTGGACTTTGGATGCTCAATCTATATCACATTGGCAGTACCTGAACTTGGGAAGGAATTGACTTTACTTTTTTCTCTTCCAATTTTTATTTTAGATTCAGGGGATATATATGCAGGTTTGTTATCTGGATATATTCCATGATACTGAGGTTTGAAGTACAGATGATCCTGTCACCCACGTACTGAGCATAGTACCCAACAGCTTTTTTGTTTGTTTTCTTTTTTTTTTTTTATTTTGAGACAGAGTTTCGCTCTTGTCACCCAGGCTGGAGTGCAATGGTGTGGTCTCAGCTCACTGAAACCTCCGCCTCCTGGGTTCAAGCAATTCTCCTGCCTAAGGCTTCCGAGTAGCTGGGATGACAGGTGCCCACTACCACGCCCAGCTAATTTTTGTATTTTTTTTTTTTTTTTTTTTTTAGTAGAGATGGGGTTTCACCATGTTGGCCAGGTTGGTCTCAAACTCCAAACCTCAGGTGATCCACCTGCCTCGGCCTCCCAAAGTGCTGGGATTACAGATGTGAGCCACCGTGCCTGGCAAGTACCCAACAGTTCTTTAAACTTTGCCCCCCTCCCTACCTCCTCCCTCTACTGGTCCCTAGTGTCTACTGTTTTCATCTTTATGTCCATGAGTATCCAGTTTATGCATTCATTTGCTTAGGATAATGGCTTGTACCTGCATCTGGGCTGGTGCAAAGAATATGATTTTATTCTTTTTTATTGCTGCATAGTATCCCATGGTGCATATTTACCACACTTTCTTTATCCAGTCCACCATTGATGGCATCTAAGTTAATTCCATTTCTTTGCTATTGTGACTACAGCTGCAATGAATATATGCATGCATGTATCTTTATAATAGAATGATTTATATTCCTCTGGGTATATACCCAGTAAAGGGATTGCTGGGTTGAGTGGTAATTCTGTTTTGAGTTCTTTGAGAAATTTCCACACTGCTTTCCACAGTGATTGAATCAGTTTATTCCTACCCACAGTGTATTGACTTTCCTTTTTCTCCACAGCCTCATCAACATTTGTTGTTTCTGACTGTTGTAATAGGCATTCCGACCAGTGTGAGATGGCCTCTTATTGTGGTTTTAATTTGCATTTATCTGATGATTAGTGAAGATTTTAAATTTTTTTATTTTTAATTTTTATGGGTACATAAAGGTGTATATACTTATCAGCTACATGAGAAATTGTGATACAGGCATACAATATGTAATAATCACATCAGGGTAAATGAGGCACTCATTACCTCAAGCAATGTGTTACCAACAATCCAATTACACTTTTTAAAAAAATTTTAAATGTTCAATTAAATTATTACTGACTATAGTCACCCCATTGTGCTATCAAATATTGTATCTTATTCATTCTTTCTATTTTTTGTACCCACTAACCATCTGCACTTCCCACCCACCCCCCGTACTACCCTTCCCAGCCTCTGGTAACTATCTTTCTCTCTCCATGAGTTCAATTGTTTTAATTTTTAACTCCTACAAATAAGTGAGAACAGGCAAAGTTTATTTTTCTGTGCCAGGCTTATTTCACTTAATGGCCACCAGTTCTATCCATGCTGCTGCAAATGACAGAATCTCATTCGTTTTTATGGATGAATAGTACTGCGTTGTGCATATGTATCACATTTTCTTTATCCATTCATCTGTTGATGGACACTTACGTTGCTTCCAAATCTTGGCTATTGTGAACAGTGCTGCAGTAAACATGGAAGTGAAGCTATCTCTTCAATACATTAATTCCTTCCTTTTGGGTATATACCTAGGAGTGGGATTACTGGATCATATGGTAGCTCTATTTTTAGTTTTGTGAGGAACCTCCAAACTGTTCTCCATAGTGGTTGTACTAATTTACGTTACTATCACCAGTGTGCACGTATTCCTTTTTCTCCACATCCTCGCCAACATTTGTTATTACCCATCTTTTGGATAAGATTCATTTTAATTGGGGTGAGATGCTATCTCACTGTAGTTTTGATTTGCCCTTCTCTAATGATCAATGATGTTGAGCACCTCTTCATATATCTGTTTGCCATGGTCTTCTTTTGACAAATATCTATTCAGGTATTTTGCCCATTTTAAAATCACATTAGATTTTTTTCCCATAAAGTTGTTTGAGATCTTTATATATTCTAGTTATTAATCCCTTGTCATATGGGTACTTTGCATTGTGGGTAGTTTGTGTATATTAAAACAAATCCTCTAGATATTAAAAACAATGCCAGAGAATACAATACACAATTTCATGCAAATAAATGAAATGGAAAAACTAAAGAATGATGATTAAACATAGGATAATTGTTCTTTTTTTTTTTTTTTTGAGCGGAGTCTTGGCTCTGCCGCCAGGCTGGAGTGCAGTGGCGGCTCTCCACCGCTCGCTGCAAGCTCCGCCTCCCGGGTTCACGCCATTCTCCTGTCTCAGCCTCCGGAGTAGGCTGGGACTCAGGCGCCCGCCTCGTCGGCCCGGGCTTAGGTTTTATTGTTTTTTTTTTTTTAGTAGAGACGGGGTTTCACTGTATTAGCCGGTGATTCATCTGATCTCCTGACCTCATGATGCGCGCCCGTCTCGGCTCCCAAGAAGTGCTGGGATTACAGGCTTGAGGGCCACCGCGCCCGGCCAGGATAATTGTTCTGATATTTCTGGGTGACCGTGACAGGTCAGTGGCATGCTTTAGTGGTACTAGTAATGCTCAATTGTTTTTTAATCTGAGTGCTATCTAGATAGGTGTGGTTATCTGTTGAAAATCTCTCAAGCTGAACATTCATATTTTTGTACAAATTTATATTTTAATAAAAAGATTTACTTGAAAATGAAAATATAAGCTATTCAAACACATTAGTTTTCTTCATCATTTAATACTGGACTCTCATTGTTGATATTGATTGTTTAAATTCAGGAATATGTAATACTTCAGGAGTTAGCAATCTGAACTGAACTGTCAAAATAAACACAGGCAGCTGAGCCTATGTGTGTATAAAAAGATGTCTGTATAACAGGGAATTCTGTGAATTAACTTCCATGCAAAACACAATTTATTTAAAAGGATTAGTGATTACAACGTGCTAAAAAATCTGGGGGTGGGGGGAGCTGACAGCAGCCAAGCCATGGTCTAGGAGTAATCATTCTTTTCAGATACCTGAAAGCCAGACACAGGCATCCTGATTTCTTAGATTATGAGATTTCCCCAATTTAAAACTTGGCATTGGAGAAAAATGTATGAATGTTATTTCTATTCTTTCCCTTTCTTCAACATCAACCAAATAAATGTTAAGGCCTATTTTTTTGTTTTTAAAATATCTGGCATTGAATATCCAATTTAATTGAAACATGTTGGCCAGAAAGAATCGGTATAATATTTTTGAAAATTGCTCAAGCTAATTCAGAATCTGTCTGTAAATGGACAAAACAGCAAGAAGTGAATAGCTATCCATGCCCTTGCTGTTCATAGAGCATATTTAGGGAGGTATATTAGTCCATTTTTATACTGCTGATACAGACATACTTGCGACTGGGAAGAAAAAGAGGTTTAATGGACTCACAGTTCCACATGGCTTGCAGGGTCTCACAATCATGGCAGAAGGCAAGGAGGAGCAAGTCACATCTTACATGGATGGTGGCAGACAAAGAGAGAGAACTTGTGGAGGGAAACTCCTCTTTATAAAACCATCAGATCTCATGGGACTTATTTACTATCACAAGAACAGCATGGGAAAGACTTGCCCCCATGATTCAATTACCTCCCACCTGATCCCTCCCACAACATGGGAATTCAACATGTGATTTGGGTGAGGACAGAGACAAACCACATCATTCCACCCCGGTCCCTCCTAAATCTCATGTTCTCACATTTCAAAACCAATCATGCCTTCCCAATAGTCCCCCAAAGTCTTAACTCATCTTGCCATTAACTCAAAAGTTCACAGTCCAAAGTCTCATCTGAGACAAGGCAAGTCCTTTCTGCCTATGAGCCTGTAAAATCAAGAGCAAGTTAGTTACTTCCTAGATACAATGTGGGTACAGGCATTGAGTAAATACAGCCATTCCAAATGGGAGGAATTGACCAAAACAAGGGCCACTGGCCCCATGAGAGTCCAAAATCCAGTGGGGCAGTCAAATCTGAAAGCTCCAAAATGATCTCCTTTGACTCTATGTCTTGCATCAGATCATGCTGATGTAAGAGGTGGGTTCCCATGGTCTTGGGCAGCTCAACCCCTGTGGCTTTGAAGGGTGCAGTCTCCCTCCCAGCTGTCTTGACAGGCTGGTGGTGAGTGTCTGTGGCTTTTTTGGGTGCATGGTGCAAGCTGTCAGTGGATCTACCATTCTGGGGTCTGGAGGAGGGTGGCCCTCTTCTCACAGCTCCATTAGGGGTGCCCCAGCAGGGACTCTATGTGAGGGCTCCAACTCCACATTTCCCTCTATACTGCCCTCATAGAGCTTCTCCATGACAGCCCCACCACTGCAGCAAACTTCTGCCTGGGCATCCAGGCATTTCCCTACATCCTCTGGAATCTAGGTGGAGGTTCCCAAACCCTAAGTCTTGACTTCTGTGCATTCACAGGCTCAACACCATGTGGAGGCTGCCAAGGCTTGGGGCTTGTACCCTCTGAAGACACAGCCCAAGGTCTATGTTGGCCCCTTTCAGCCACAGCTGGAATGGCTGGGACGCAGGACACCAAGTCCCTAGACTGGACACAGCATGGGAACTCTGGGCCCGGCCCACAAAACCACTTTTTCCTCCTAGACCTCTGGGCCTGTAATGTGAGGGCCTTCTAGGAAGACCTCTGACATTTCCCCTGGAGACATTTTCTGCATTGTCTCATTGTCTTGGGGATTGACATTCGGCTCCTTGTTACTTATGCAAATTTCTGCAGCTGGCTTGAATTTCTCATCAGAAAGTGGGGTTTTCTTTTCTATCTCATTGTCATGCTGCAAATTTTCCAAACTTTTATGATCTGCTTCCCTTTTAAAACTGAATGCCTTTAACCCAAATCACCTCTTGAATGCTCTGCTGCTTAGAAATTTCTTCTGCCAGATACCCTAAATCATCTCTCTTAAGTTCAAAGTTCCACAAATCTCTAGGGCAGGAGTAAAATGCTGCCAGTCTCTTTGCTAAAACATAACAAGGGTCACTTTTGCTCTAGTTCCCAAAAAGTTCCTCATTTCCATCTGCTTCACCTCAGCCTGGACTTTATTGTCCATATCACTATCGGCATTATGGGCAAAGCCATTCAACAAATCTCCAGAAAATTCCAAACTTTCTCACATTTTCCTGTCTTCTTCTGAGACATCCAAACTGTTCCAATCTCTGCCTGTTACCCAGTTCCAAAGTCACTTCCATATTTAGGGGTATCTTTTCAGCAGCACCCCACTCTACTGGTACCAATTTACCAGTCTGTGAGGACGTTTCTGGAAAAAATGAGCCTTTGAGTTGGTAGTCTGGGGGAAAAAAAAATCTTCCTCATCAATTTGGGTGGGCATAATAAAATCCCTGAGGGCCTGAAAGAGCAAGAAGGCAAAGGGGAGCAAATTCACTTTCTCTGCTTGAGCTTGGATATCCAACTTTTTCTTGCCCTTGGGCACTGGACACTGGTGCTCCTAGTTCTTGGGCCTATGGACTCAAATGAGGACTTATACAGTTGGCTTTCCTCATTCTCAGGGATTCAGACTCAGACTGAATTATAGTACTTGCTTTTCTGGTTCTCTAGGTCACAGATGGCAGATTGTGGAACTCCTTGGCCTCCACAATCATGTAAGCCAATTTGCCAGTTTTAATAACTCTCTCTCATCTTTGATTAAATTGCAATTGCAATGCATTGGATTACAATTTAAGGATTCTTTGTACTTTCTTTTAATCTTTTTTTTTTTTTTGAGATGGAGTCTCACTCTGTCGCCCAGGCTGGAGTGAAGTGGCACAACCTTGTCTCCCACATTCAAGAAATTCTCCTGCCTCAGCCTCCTGAGTAGCTGGGATTACAGGTACCACCATGCCCGGTTAATGTTTGTATTTTTGGTCAAGACGGGGTTTCACCACATTGGCCAGGCTGGTGTCAAACTCCTGACCTCAACTGATCTGCCCACCTCAGCCCCAAAGTGTTGTAATCCCAAAGTGCTGGGATTGCAGGCATGAGCCACTGCGCCCAGCTTAATCATTTTTATTTTTAACCAATTATTTCTCTTTTCATAAGAATATGTAGCTTTTTAAGACTTTTAACAGGGAAACTCATCTTACATTTACAAAATTTTCCTAAGTAAGTTGAACTTACTATACTGTCTTGAAATTCATTATATTTAAAATATCATTCTTATCATCACATGCTCAAATTTCTAACAATTACCTCTCAATTTCTTTGAAATGTCTACATTCTTAAACGAAGCCCAGAAGAGAAGTTAAAGATTATTTCTGACTACATAAAAATGCAACGTCTCATTGTTTCTAGTTTCTAATATATCCGGCATCATTGGCTTGTTTGGGATGTTACAACACTAACTCAATTATGAGAGCCATCGTATATCCAAATGTGTTTCTCTTTTTGTCACTATGTGCCATGTGGGGTGGACATAAAACAGGCCGGAGATGAGCAGGTCTGCAAAACAATCCTTCGTTGTGAGAAAACAAAACAAAACACAAAACAAAAACACTGGGCAAATTCAGCTAAAACTAATTCAGTCCATGACTAGAAGAGACTAGAAGAAATAAAACACTCAAAATAAACAATAACATCACTTGGCATTCATTGAAAAAAACTGCCCCTATTAATTTACGTAATCATATTATGACATTTTTGCAAATATGTTTCTGAGTTACATTATAAGATGGAAAATTAAGGTAAGTAAAAACAAGCAGTTTCAGAAAACAAAGAGTTACTACTGATTCCTTAACTCTCTTGGTCTAATTAGTCCTCAGAAAAGACAGCTAAAACCAGAAAAATAAAGGACATGTTCTCAAAGTTATGCTTGCTTTTCTTAGAGAAATGCCTTTATGTGCAGTTGATCTCTGTGTTGATTAAACTCCCCTCTGTACTATGACCTCAATTAGAGCAGCAATAACCCATGTTAGTCTAGCATCATACATCAGAGATTTTTTCTTGTTAGTAGAACAAAATAAAAAGAATAAGGTAAAGTAATTGGGATTGGTAAAGAAGTATCAAGAATCTTCCTATGTTATCTTAGAGGAGTTTCACATATTTAGATAGAAACAATTTAGGGAAGTCTTGAGAGACTACAATGTTAAAAATACAAACACCACGAAACTAAACACTGTTGTGGAACATGAGGTATTACAGTTGAGCAGAAGAAAATGTGGTAAGTTTTTATTCAGTTTGCTCCAATACTACTTATCAGGTTTTTCTTAGTAGTTGGCATTGTATTAATTTTATATATCTGGCATACCAAGTTACTAGAAACTTAGAGGCATAGAAAACCCCACAAATCTATTATTTTCCACTTCTGGAGGGCAAAAGTCCAACACTGGTCTCATCGAGCTATAATCTATGTATTGGCAAACCTGCATTTCTTCCTGGAGACTCTGGAGGAGAACTTTCTTTCCTGCCTCTCCAGCTTCTAGAGGCTCCCCACATTCCATGGTTTGTGAACCCCTTCCTGAATCTTCACTGCCAGTGTTGCCACCTGTTTCTGACTCTTCTGTCATCACAACTCTCTCTAATTCAGCTAGGAAGATTCTCTACCTTTAAGGAACTGTGTTGTTAGATTGGACTCATTCATGTAATCCAGGATAATCTCCACATTTTAAGGCCTTTACCCTACTCACATCTGAAAAGTTGATTTGCCCTACGTAGTCACTAACATCTTAAGAGTTTGGTAGAAAGGTGAAGAGAGGTCTCACATGGAACACGCTGACAAAAATAGACAGTGCTGCTATCCAGAGCTCTTTGTATGCTTCTCCCAAGATAATGTATAAAAAACCATTCATGAGGGGAAAGCCCTCATTACCTAATCACCTCTTAAGGCCCCACCTCTCAATATTGTTACATTGGCAATTAAATTGCAACATGAGTTTTGGAGAGGACATTTCAACTATAGCAATTTACATATCTAATACATATTTTTGAAACCTGTATTAAAGAAACCTTCATAAATGAAGTCAGAAAAGAAAAAGTACCACATACACAAAGGTAAGAATGACAACAAACTCTTATTGGAAACAATGTAAGCAAAAAGACTGTGGATCAACTCCTTAAAGCAAACAAAAAAATTGTCAATCTAGAATTCTATATATAGCATATATATTTTTGAAGCAAAAAAATAAAATAAAGGCATATGAAAGTTGAAAACATTTATCATTAGTGGACCTGCATTAAAAACAATGTTAAAGAAATTCCTTTAGATATGAAGAAAAATAATACCAGATTTCCAGATTTATGTGTGGATCTACAAAGGAATGAAGAACACATAAAATTAATTGTGTGGATAAATATATAAAATATTTCTCTTATTACTTAACATCTTTTAAAAGATTATTGACTAAACAAAAATTAAAACCATAAGTGCTGGAGATTCTAACACAAACTGTGTAGGGGTAAAATGTTTGATAACATTACCGCAAAAGCTATGAGTGAAGAAATATATAGTATAATAAGGTTTTTGTAAGTGTAAGTAAAGTGATATAAAGTTACTTAAAGGTAGGCTTTCATAAAGTTAATGATGTATGCTAGAAATCTTAAAAGACAACCACTAAAATAACAGCTATGATATGAGTGATACTATTAGATAATATAGATGGTAACAGAGCAATAGATAATGAGACAAAAAAGGATATAATATAATTTTTAAAAACAAATCCAAAGGAAGGCAGAAAAAGAGGAAAGTATGAACATGGCATATGGATTATCAGATATTATATAGGTAGTTGATTTCTTATTTAATTTTCTCTGAGTTAAACTTACAAACAAACAGAAAACAGCAAGATAGTAGATTTAACCCAATCATATCAATAATCTATATATCCCAGTTAAAAGTCAGAAATTTTTGGATTGGATAAAAAAGCAAGACTCCATTGTATGCTATCTAGATGAAATCCACTTCAAAAATGACACAAATGAATTAAAAGTAAAAAGATGAAAAAAAGATATAACATGACAACACTAATCAAAAGAAAATTGGAGTGGATATATTAATGATAGATAAAGTAGATTTCAGAGCAAAGGATATTACCAAGGATAAAGAGGGATGTTTAGTAATAATAAAGAGATTAAATTCACCAAAAGGATATAATAATGTACATTTCCAGATATGTCTTGTTCATGGTCACAAATAAAGCTAGTCTCCCCAACTAAACTACACACCCCTTAGCGGCTTCAGGGGGAGAACATTGAAAGCAAAAAACAAACAGATGCTCCCCACCCCCCACACCCATCATCAGGAAGAAGGTTAATTATTATAGGAGTTTGGCCCTCTTTTTCTCTCTGGCTCACATGCTCACTTCTGCCTTCCACCGTAATCCAATGGGATTGCCCTTGCCAGATGCCAGTACCATGCTCTTGGACTTCCCAGACTCCAGAACTATGAGAAATAAATTTCTTTTTAAAATTACTCAGTCCATGATATTCTGTTATAGCAGCATAAAGTAGACTAAGACAGAAAAATAGTACCAAGAAGTGAGGGTGTTACTATAACAAACACCTAAAAATGTGGAAGCAGATTTGGAACTGGGTAATGGGTAGAGGTAGGAAGAATTTGGAGAAATAAGCTAGGAACAGGCTAGACTGCCATAAATGAAGTATTAAGGGAGGTTCCAGAGAGTGCTCAGAAGAAGAAAAGGGCTGTAGAGGAAGTCTGGTTTCAAGTGATAGACCCATTTTGCCTTTTTACTTTTTTTTACTTGGCTTGCTTCAAGACTGAATTGAAGTTAAAATATTAGTATAAGACTTCTCTAAAACAATGTGACCAACATCCAAATTCCAAAGTCATCCTGATAAGCAGTCTCCTCAGGTCCCAGGTTAGGTACTACTTTTATTTTTTATAGCAGCCAGTTGTGAGATTACAGTATATTGCCAGGTCTACTCCTAATTCCTAACTGACAAGATAAAGCAGATCTACCAATAACTGAATAATGGGTCACTTATTTGAGATTTTAAATAATTCTAGGAAAGAGACAGGAGGCAAACACAGTATGTGAAGTTGATTCAGTAAGAATCAACTGGCTGATTGAAAATAGAGATTTCCTACCTGAATATGAGTCCCTGAAAATTTTGATGCATTAGGTCTGGAGCGGTGAGTAGGAACTTGCATTTATAACAAGTGATTCCTATAGCCAGAAGAGTTTGAGAAAAGATAGATACTGTGAAACTGAACAGCATAAAACTGTTGATTACTTACTATCCCCTTCCTTCCTATTTCATTCATGAACACACTTGACTTGTTCACTCATTCATTCACTGACACCTTTTGAACATTTGCTGTGTTCCAGTCATATATGTGGACACTAGTAAATAATAATGGACAAGTCACAGGGCCTACCCTTTAGTGCTTACAATGTACGTTAAGGGTATGGTAGACATGGGCTGGTGACATGCAATCATAGAAACACAGTACTAACTATGCTGGTATATATTGATTGTGAATGCATCATTGGTCTTGCTTTTAAATTTCTTACTCTACCATTTTTAAAACAATTTGGCCACAAAGGAAGCCAAAATTGCCTATTTTTGTTTTCTTCACATCACAGTAATCAATATTTTAATTACACAGGTCTTTTTCTACGTCTCCAATCCAGATAGAAAATCTCTAGCCTAGACTGATTTTTTTCTATACCTTCAATTAGAACCTAGTATCATTTTTCTAAATAAGTAAGTTTCCAAGTAAGCACTCAGCTTCTTTTGAAAGGGAAAACATTTCACAATCTTTTAAGCTGGTTTATAAACCTCATATTGATACTTTATGCTCATAGTTTTATTTCATAAAATAAAATTTTAGGTTTCACTACTTTAAATAAAATGACTCAATGGAATAATTCCCTTAAATTAAAATTGAAAGAAAATTTAAAGGGAAATATTTTAGTCATATTTTTAGGTATGCAGAATACCTGATATTCACAGCTGATATTGAAGACAGACACACAACCTGAGAAGATAAGTAGCTTAAAAACTCAGATTCACTCGAGTCCTTCTGCCGAAACACATGACTTTATTTTCCTCCCTAAACTATTAGGGTAAAATTTTGCAAGACAAGGGATATCTCTCTGCTGCTAAGTATTCTGCACATATTTAACAACCCTGTGTTTTCTATCTTTTTGTTCTCCACTAACTAAAAAAGGTAGAAACTTCAGAGGGACTCTCTTGTGAGTAGGATGTTCTATGCTTTAGAAATTATTAAAGCTGAGACCATCAATCACAAAGATAAACAAGATTAGATACTAATATTTCAGAGCAAGAGCATGAGAAATGAGACAACCTCAGCATGACTTTTGAAAATTCAAAGTTCCTGACTAGTTTTGAGACAGATTTATAAAGAAATGTGCTTTTTGACCTTAAATAGCAAACCAGAGGTAATCATAACTTGGAGTTTCATGTCATTAAAGCTTTAGGTAAGCTTTCACTGTCTTCATAGAACAGTCCTGTTTAACTGGATTATAGCTTGTTGGTACTGGACATGACCAGGGGTTTGGTACAAGTGTAATCATGTGACCAGCAGAAATACTACTGCAACATTATCTTCCCTTTTTATCTGCACTGCTGTTCTGCAAAAGCATGTGAGTGATACAAAAAGTGACTGGTGCCACATGTGCAATGCTGGGCAAACAGTCAGCTGTGATCGTTTGATGTTGGACTTTTGATTCTAGGAAAGCAAAAATTTTCGAAGCTGTGTATGATAATTAAGCAAGCTGACAGAAGAGTATTAGGTTGGTGCAAAAGTAATTGCAGTTTTTGCCATAACTTTCAGCAGCAAAACTGCAATTACTTTTGCACCAACCCAACAGTTGTTGAAACTGAGGTTGTAATAAAAGCAACAACAAAAAAAAAAAGAAATAAGATATCAGCAATTTTATTTTATTTCAGTGATGTCCATTATTTGCATGTACTTCTCTGGGCTAAAGAGAGAAATAAATTTAAAAATATGAAAAGTTTGGTTTAGTTGAAATGTATTCACTAATTAGAAAACAACAATAAAGTAGCATTTAAGTTCTATACTATGGGCTATGAACACATGTATTGAAGGGATGTGTGCAAAATACAATTATAATAGGGTGGTGTGAAGATGGAAATGTTCATATGGGAAGTGGATTTTGAACTTTTCAATCTCACGTTGAAGTAAAGGGTGTGGATTTCTGGAAAGCAGTAACAATGATATTATAGATTTGGTTTTTTGTTTTGTTTTGTTTTGTTTTGTTTTTGGTTGTTGTTTGTTTGTTTTTAGACAGAGCCTTGCTGTGTCACCCAAGCAGGAATGCAGTGGCATGATCTCGGCTCACTGCAACCTCCACCTCCTGGTCTCAAGCGATTCTCCTGCCTCAGCCTCCCAAGTAGCTGGGACTATAGATGCCTGTCACCACATCTGGCTAATTTTTGTATATTTAGTAGAGACAGGGTTTCACCATGTTAGCCGGGCTTATCTCAAACTCCCAACCTCAGGTGATTCGCCCACCTTAGCTTCCCAAAGTGCTGGAATTACAGGCGTGAGCTACTGCACTCTGCCTGGTTAACTTTTAATAATGCTTCTGGTTGGCCTAGTTCTGTGAGAAAGTCTGATATTTATTTGAAGGTCTTATTAGGTTTCTTAGTGTTTTCCTTGAATAAATTACACGTATATTTATAAAATTATGCATTTCTCAAAGGTAAGAATACTATTCTTGTAACACACTATGCATAGTGCCTAGGCCAACTTCACACTAGGATAGAAAATACATTCTCTGTAGCTTAAAAGAGTCAGCTAGATGAGAGACGTGTGAGAAAGTTAGAGGTCTCTGTTGCTTGGGACTAACCCAGCAGATGGGCATCACAGGAATTGTTAACATCTTAATAGGACAATGCTTCTCAAACCATGACCATTTGAGTTATAATTTTGTGTTTTACCACTCCTCATACCATCTATGTAAGTACTTACTTAATGTTTTTCTTTGATCAATTTAATCATGTTACTTATATACCTTCAAAACAGTATAACCAGCATCACTTGCAATGAATCAAAGTAACCACGAAAACAAACACAATACAAAACAATGTGATTAATTTGAAAATAAAATATAAAATAGAATTAATAATGAATATAATCATCTTCTCAACTAAAGATAAGTTTGTCACTAAAGATAATGAGGTTATCAATTATATAATAGTATAAAGTGTCACTTGACTAGATGACACTTAATTTAAGACGAACCTGGGCTCTGTATTAGGAAAATGATTGCATAATTTTGTTTGAGGGTAATCAGTAATGAAAATTCCATCTCTGGGAATTTTCCCAGGTCATTAAAGTGTTTTAATAATTTACACAGTAGTTCATCCTATGCACATACCATCATTATTTCATTCCACCTCTACAATTGGACATTTTGTTTGTATATAATTTTTCATCATAATAAACAATTATTTGAAGGTCAATAAAAGAAAAAGAAAATCCCGTCTCACATATGTATCTCCTGAGAAAGAGCAAAATATTTTATTTACGTTCTCTGACAGGTTTGGGAAGTAAGAACCAATTTTCTAACCATACTGATATGTGATTATTTTTCAGTATAATTGTGTTCCAAGAAATCTTATGAAGAAATTCCCTAAACCTGAATTCTGTCTGAATTCTTCTGACTCTGTCCTATTCATGAACTTTTGCAACCAAGCATGTATTATCCATTTATTTTTATCATTTGATTTGGGAAAATATGCATGACAACTTTTTCTATTATTTAAATACATCTTCATAATATACATCATATTTCCAACTTTGAAGTCAACATTGAACTGTCTGTCTCTCTCTCTGGCTGTCTGTCTCTCAACCCTATTCTACCTATAGTATGCACCAAAATCCTTATAATGGTCTACAAAGCCCCATGGAATGTTGTTTGTTTTTCCCTCTTCCTTCTCCCCCATTCTCAATAAAAAGTTCTTGAAGACCAGATAATTCTGTGTTCATTGCTTTATCACCTGAGCCTAAACCTGTTTTAGTATGTGTACAATAAATATTGGTTGAATGTATGAGTACCTTTTCAGTCAGCTCTTATATGAATTCCTACCAAGTTTCCACAGTCAACAAAGTCCAGCGCCTTACAGCTTCAGTGTTACCATCATTTCATTCATGTGATTCATATGCTCTTTAACAGAATACTACTGCAAGCATCATGCCTTGTAAGAATAAATTTTTATCATTCAAATAAACATGTTGATATGCAAGATATATTCTCATTTGAGTCCTAAATAGATGTGTGATTTTGTAGGTTAGAAGTTTTATTTGGAAAACCCTGAAGTCATCTCACATTCCATATAGTTGAATGATGAAACGTCAACATAAAAGTTTATATTCACTTTCTACTCCTTACGAAACTGAGAAAAAAAGTTGAGAACACAGTGACTTGAACCTAAAGAAATTGACAAATGGAACGCTTTTACCAGCTACTTCTAAATCTTGAAGCACATCTAAAGTAATTTAAGATTTTCCTGTAATTAAACAAGTAGGTTTTATTTTCTAAATTTAGAGATATGCATTGAAAGAGTACAGAAATAAGAGACCTTCAAGATACCAGCAATAGGAATCATCTGCGTAATTAGTACTATTTCTGAACAGTTAATAAAAGAGGGTTTGTGGCATTGATAACTCCTGGGTTTGTGTAAACAGCATTATCGTGATGCTACCTACTTTATCATCTCAAAGCAATACTATGTATGAAACAATGTCAGTTGTATTTTTTGTAATACATTAAAATATATCCATAGGCAGGGTGTGGTGGCTCACACCTGTAATCCCAGCACTTTGGGAGGCCGAGGCGGGTGGATCACCTGAGGTTAGGAGTTCAAGACCAGCCTGGCCAACACGACAAAACTCCATCTCTACTAAAAAATACAAAAATTAGCCGGGCACCTGTAATCTCAGCTACTCGGGAGGCTGAGGCAGGGAGAATCGCTTGAACCCAGGAGGCGGAGGCTGCAGTGAGCTGAGACTATACCACTGCACTCCACCCTGGGCAACAGAGTGAGACTCCATCTCAGAAAAATAAATAAAATAAAATAAAATATTTGTATAACAATTAAAATTTTTAAAAATCCCTTTATCACCTAAACTTGCCCAAAGGGTCACCAGTTCCAAATTGTCATTTCTAGGACACTAGACACTAGACAGGCACTAGACACTAGATACGAGATATGAGACACTAAGCAGTAGACACTAGGCACTGTCTAGGGCAGCACTATTCAACAGAAATATATTATAAGTCACAAATGTGAGGCACATCTGTAATATTAAAATATTACTATCCACATGCAGGAAAACAAAAAAGAAATGGGCAATATTAATTTTGATAATGTATTTTTTGTAATCCAATATCAAAAATACCATTTCAACATACAACTAATATAAATATTATAAATGAGATATTTTACTTTTTTTGGTACTAAATCTTTGAAATCTGGTGTGTATTTTCTACTTATAGCACATCTTTATTTCCTATCATGAAATACTTAACAAATCTTGGAGATTCTTTGATTAAAATTTAATATCAGTGTCCTAAAAGTAATCAGATTATGGTTACATATAAAGAAATTGGACACTCATATCTGTATTTTTAATAATAAAGGTATTTTATTCATTATTTGTGGGGAAATACTCTCCTAGGGTGTTTTCTTTTCCTTTGTTTTCTTATTTATTTCTGATTGTAGTGAGACATTTAACATGAGATAAACCCTTTTAACAAACTTGTAAGTGTGCAATATATTATTGTTGGCTGTAGGTGCAAGGTTGCACAGTAGATCTCTAAAGTTTATTCATCTTGCTTGACTGACACTTTATGTCTATGCTTTAGTAACTCCTCATTTTCTCCTCCCTCAGCCACTAGCAATCACCATTTCACTCTGATTCTATGAGTTTGACTATTTTAGAGTACCTCATGTAAGAGGAATCATGCAATATTTGTCTTTATGCAACTAGTTTATTTCACTTAGCATAATGTCCTCAAGGTTCATCCATGTTGTAGAATATCCCAGAATTTTCTTTTTTCATGCTAAATTGTATTCCCTTTTATCTATATACCACATTTTTCTGTCCGTGGATGTTAAGGTTGTTCCTACTTCTTGGCTATTGTAAATAGTGCTGCAATAAACATAGGAGTGCCAATATCTCTTTAAGATCCTGATTTCAAATATTTTAGATAAACACTTAAAAGTGGAATTGCTGGACCATAAGGTAATTCTAGTTTTAATTTTTTGAGAAATCTCCCTACTGTTTTTCATAACATCTGTACCATTTTTTCCGTTCTCACCAACAGTGTTCAAGAGTTCCAGTTTTTCCACATTCTTGCCAACATTTGTCTTTTGTTTCTTTGCTAATAGCCGTTTTCATGGTGGTGAGATGATATCGCATTGTGGTTTTGATTTGCATTTTTCTGGTGAATATTGACACTAAGCATTTTTTATATAGCTGTTGGCCATTTGCATGTCTTCTTTGGAGAAATGTCTATTCACGCTCTTAGCTTAGTTTTTAATTGGATTTTTTAAAATATTGAGTTATAAGAGTTTCTTATATGTTTTGCAGATTATTCCCTTTTCAGGTTTATTGTTTTCAAGTATTTTCTCACATTCCATAGATTGTATTTTCACTCTGTTTATTGTTTCCTCTGCTGTGCAAAAGCTTTTTAGTTTGATGCAGTTACACTTCTACATTTTTGTTGCCTGTCCTTCTGTTGTCATATTCATGAAATTATTGCAAAGATCAATGCCATGAAGCTTTCCCTTGTGTTTTCTTCTAGTAGTTTTACATATGAAAAGTCCACAGCTAACATAATATGTAGTGGTCAAAACTGAAACTTTTCCTCTACAATCAGAAACAAGGCAAGGATGCCCACACTTGCCATTTCTATTCAACATAGTCCTAGAAGTACTAACCAAAGCAATTAGGCAAAAATAAATAAATAATAAATAAGTAAATAAAAATAAAAGACATCCAAATCAGAAAGGAAGAAGTAAAACTGTCCCTATTGAAGATGCCATGATCTTTTATTGAGTCCTGAAGTCTCCATAACAAAACTATTAGAGTAAATAAATTAAGTAAAGTTGCAGGATACAAAAGTAACATACAAAAATCACTTGCATTTTGAAACATTAACAATGACCACTTTGAAAAGGGGATTAATAAAACAATCACATTTATAATAGCACCAAAAAATAGAATAAAATACCTAGGAATAAACTTACCTAACGAGGTGAAAAACCTATATGTGGAAAACTATGAAATATTAAGGAACAATTTAAAGAAGGCACAAAGAAACAGAAAAACATCTCATGTTTATGAATTGGAATAATTCATATTGTTAAAATGTTTATGTATTAGTCTGTTTTCACATTGGTATAAAGAACTACTTGAGACTGGGTAATTTATAAAGAAAAGAGGTTTAATTGACTCACAGTTCTGCATGGCTGGGGAGGTCTCAGGAAACTTACAGTCATGGTGGAAGGCACAGGGGAAGCAAGCACCTTCTTCACAAGGTGGTAAGAAAGAGAGAAAGCGAAGGGGAAACGGCCACTTTTAAATCATCAAATATCATGAGAACAGCATGGGGGAAACCACCCCCCATGATCCAATCACCTCCCACCTGGGTCCTCCCTTAACATACGAGGATTACCATTCAAGATGAGATTTGAGTGGGTACACAGAGTCAAACCATATCAGCTCTTAATACTTAAAGTGACCTACATATTTAATGCAATCTCTATTAAAATCCAAATGGCATTTTTGCATAAAGAAAAAAAATTCCTAAAATTCATATGGAATCACAAAAGCACAATCTTGAGAAAGAGAACAAAGCTGGAGGCATCACACTTCCCAAATACATTGTAAAGCTACAGTAATTGAAACAGTATGGTACTTGCATAAATATAGACATATAAACCAATGGAACAGAATAGAGACATCAGAAATAAATCCACACATATATGGTTGGCTAATCTCACAAGGGTGCCAAAAATACACAATGGGAAAAGGATAGTCCCTTCAACAAATGGTGTCAGGGAAACTAGATATCCACAAG
>NW_016808703.1:403274-409922 GCF_001698545.2 Rhinopithecus bieti
AAATAAATAAATAAATAAATAAATAAATAAAAAAAACAATAACAACAAAAAAAGAAATTGTATCTTACACCACACATGAAAATCAACTCAAAATGTATTAATGATGTACATGTAAGACTCAAAGTTTTTTGTTGGCTTATTACTTTGTTGGTTAGTACTTCCAGGACTATGTTGAATAGAAGTGGCAAGTGTGGGCACTTGCTTCTCTGGCTTCCTCAGCGATGCCTGTTGCCAAGTCACTTGGGGACGACATATATTGAGACTATATCACTTCTCTCCTGGGTGCCATCATCTCACTGCTCAAATAAGTTGGGCAGTTCTTGGCAAGTCAAGCATATTGCTGTGGCCAGGACATAGTATAGTGTGCAGGATGGCCCTCCTCTCCCCTAACCCAGACCCAAAACACACTGGGTGTTTGAAGAGCCTCACTAAGTCTCCCAAGAAAGCAACTCTTCAATTTTCTATCGTAGCCTTTATCCTTAGGGAAACTTGGAGCCAGCTTCTGGGGTCTGTGGATGCAACATAACCTCATTCCCCATCATACTCTAACTTCTTTTATTTTTCATTCAAAAGACAAACTTCTAAAAATAATTTCCGTAGATGAGTGGTCATTTGCAAACTTGACCACATTTCTGCCAGAGATTAACGTTGATCACATAGTTTGGAAATCTCTCTCACTTTGATACCATCTTTTTTACTCACAAATCTAGCAATTCATCACCTCATATTGAGCTAATAGTTAGTTGCAAATAACCTAGTTAGTCTCTGGACTGCTAGAGTACTTATATAATTTTGTATATGAAATTTAACATCTATCGATAAAATCTGCAAATTTGTATCTATTGATAAAAATAGAAGTCAAAGAGGATTTTTATAAATAAGTCAGTTGGTAGGAAAAAAGGCATTGTGGTTTTGTCCAAACAGAGAGACTTTGCTTCCAACAAGATTGAAAATCTAAAATAATGCTTTGAATTGTTGCTATTCTGTTCTGATCTCAAATGATATTTGATTATTCTATATCCCAGAGGAAGTAAATTATCCTACTTTCTTTCACTGCATTAATTAAATATTGGAAATACAAGTTCAACATTTCCTTTTAGGTTGACTGTCCATTGGCACCACTAGAAATAGGCGTTGCTAATGGTAATATAGTAACACATAGAATTGAGAAAGTATTTTTTCTTTCTTTATCATTATTTTAAGAGACACTTTAGTTGATAATATTACAATGATGTGGCTTTATTATCATCTAAATACTCATGTATCAGATATTGTATGTTATGTGATTAAGTATTGCAAGACAAGTTCATTTCTCAAGGAAATTATTAGTCAAAAGTACAACATATTTTTATTTATACAATTAGTTTAGTTACACCTTGATTGTGAATTTATGCCAATACAAAATGTCTCTCATGAGTGAGTCTGGAATTACAGCTTAGAGCATGAACTCTGGAGTCAAACTGGCTAAGTTTAAACTTAACGACGTTGATTACTAACTGCTAGACCTTGTACTGTTTCCACATCTGTAAAATGGAACAAGAAAGGAAGCATCTCAAAATCACTTTCAAAAATAAAAATTAAATGAGGAGATTTTGAATTGATATTGGTAAGATGAGAAAGAGGAAATCTACCTCAGCACTGATAATTTTAAGTTAAAACAGATAGATGTTAGGTAAAGTAGAATAGTGTGAAGAGAATCACTTAAAATTAGTATATCTGGAGAATGTATGTGGTGCCCAACACCTTAGTGCTCTAAAAAGTGACTAAAATACTTGGCATTTTGTTGGGACCTAATAATTTGTTTTGTAATTCATTACAGGAAGAATGCTGGAGAAGGCATTTCGAACAATTCCTTGTCAATGTTTAGAGGCATCACAAAGCTAGATTTTAGAGCTTGAATCTGGAAAAATTATTTACAATAGCTGGATGATAGATTTTGGCTACAATATGTTCACTATCGGGAAAGAAAAAAATTAGGGATTTATGAAACCCTTGTGGAACTGTTTGCAAGCCTAAGTACTATGAATCTAGCTACTAATATCCATCATATTCTCTAACCAAGACATTTTCTGTTTTATCTCTTTGCTCATCCACCTCATCCACTTTCATTATAACAGTGCTTCATGAAATAATGTTTTGTTATAACGATTTTAAATGTTTTATATCTCTATCAGTGATTTTAATGAACTTTTTGCAATTTTACAATAGTTGTATGAGTTTCAGAGTCTCAAATTAGATCACATTTAGCTTCTTTGCAAGATCAAGTTATCTGTCTGTCCCTCATCTATCACAAAGCAATAAAGTTGGTCACAATTACCTGAATGTACCCCTTTGTACCAGAGAGATTTGGAACAATTTCTTGGCAGAACAGTTCCCTGGTTAACATATATCCTTTGGGAAAAAAAGACCACAGATTCTGCCATTTATAAGAACTACATTGGAAGAAGAGAGGAATCACTCACAGCCAGAAGCTGAACTCCACAGTTTAGTTCTTTACTATAGCAAGTACAAGCCTTCTTTTGTACATGAATACCATGAACACATCTTCCAAGAATCACCTTGTGTGCAACAGAGAGTGTAGAGGGCTGGAGGCTCCAAAGAATAAAAGAGAAGACCCCTAGTAACCTGATAGGTAGTGGAACTCTCATGACATTCAACAAGGGTAAGGAATGTTAGACCTCTTTGAAGTTTACTAATTTACTTATTTAGTAAACTTATTTTAAACTAATAAACTTAATTATTAATTTAACTGTAATCAAAAGAGATAGAATAATTTATTCAATAAAACAACTGTGATCCTCATAAGACTCACAGAATTTGTTCAGGGAACAAGGACTTTGAAGATGTCCAAAGATCTATAAAGTGATCTCAATTTTGTCAACGGGAACAAGATGTTAAGAATCTTTTGGTATTTGGATTTTAAACTTTGGAATATGTGGCATGAATTTCTCTTGATGATAAAAGACTTCTCTGATGTGAACTGTCCATTCAATAATATATTGATGAGGAAAAATCTTCAGCAACACATAATTTTAATGAACGTGTCCAATATTAGCTGGTCCCGCTATAAGGATTCCAGTCTACTTGTAACTTCCTAAAAATAAATTTACTCTGGTACTGACGTCAAAAGTACAGCTCTATCAATGTCACCTTTATTTCAGCAAACAGATTAAATGCTTCTAATATCCAGCATAATGACATTCTGTATGGTCTAGATCACATTTGTGATAGTATATTTGATATAGTTGTAAACCTTGGAAGAATATGCCTGCCTAAGAGAATAGCCTTTTTTTTCTAGTCTTAAACACATTACAGTTGCCAGTGTAAATCACTTGTCAGTCTATGGCAAATGTAACAGTGTTTTAATCTGAAAAAAAAGGGAGAAATAAAGTACAGATAATCTTTTTTGGCCATTTTCTTGGCACCATCATACATCGGAGACTGACAGGTCCTTCACTTGAGTGACAGGTGTCCTTTGAAATGCCTGTGAATCAGTATCTGTACAGACTGTTGAAATGCATATTTCCATCCTTATCGTAAAGGAATGGATGGGCAAGATAGGTGCTGTTAACATTGCAAATAGCTCCAGAATTATTCATTGTCAGCTCCAGGCAAAGAATAGGGGGAAAGTTTTATTATTCACCATGCACAATAGCAGGATGCTTAATGATTCTCAGTTACCTTGGCAGAATTGTCTGTCGACTTCAGGCACTAGCAGTGGGTGACACAGGTCTGGCCAAGTGTTAGAGCAAGATCATACATTCTGGTCCCATTTTAATTTCTAATACATTAATCTTTCCCTCCCAGATGCACAATGAATATTCCATAGACTCTTGTTTGTCAGAATCTGTCTGGCTTTCATCTATTCAGGTGGTTTCATTGACTGTGAAAGCGTGCTTCAAAGGCCTGATCAGTCAATGACAACTGTCTCACAATAGCATTGAGTAATGCTTTCCCTTTTTCTTTTCAGGCATCTGATAGACAACTTTGACACCTGATCTCTGGGGACCTTATGGAGTCACTCAGAGTTCTTAAGAGACTTCCCTTACTTTATCATTCCAGAAAGAATTGTCACAGGTGAATGTATCGCACTTTCTCAGGAGCTGAACCTGACCCTTGAATCCATCTCATTTGCACTGCAGGTTTCACAATGAATTAAAATGGATTAAGTTGGCTTAATGCTGTTTTACAAGCAAGCGGAAAGCACTGCACCATTCATTTTTAATTTTAATCCTTTGTCTTAGCCTGCTAATTACTATTGTTTTAAGTTCATTATCCTGGCGTGCACATTGTTACTAGTTGGATGCTAATGCTTGTGAGCAGTGTTCTTACTTTTGCAGGTATTGACCCTTCAATTATCAAATTAGTCCATGTCATTGCTGAACAGCTGCCTCTGTAATCTACAATTCTCTCTTTAAAATTTTATTCTTCTCTTGTCTCTAATTAATTAAGCAATAACCCTATTGAAGCATCTTATGCACAGACTCAAGTTCAAAAGCATTAAAAAGGAGAAAAGAAACTAAAATTGGATATGTGATTCCTCAAGTTTCTCTGACAACCTTGGATCAGAGGAATTCTATGATACCATGTTTTGTCTGTAAAGTTTGCAAAATATGACCATAGAAATTAATGTGAGCTATATCTTCTGTCTCATCACCACTTGTTTAAAAGTCTCCATTAATTACAACTCAGATGCTGCAACACTACAATCAACAGGAAAGCATAAGGAAGAAAAGATGACATTGCTGAGAAATGATATGAAAAGACGAACCAGTCACAGAATTCAACAAACTCACTTCTCGTACAGATTGAGGTGTCTAACACGACGTCCCTCTTCAATGCAAGGATTATCTCCACATTGTCTTCACAAAGTTCAGTTAGCTCTCTGAACATTTTCTGTGAAGGGAACTTCACAACTTCAAATTACAAAGTTTTGATCATTACAAAGTTTATTTTTATGAATTGCAATCTATCCCCCTTTAACTTCCACCTACTCATTATGGTTCTTTGTTCTGGAGCTGCACACACACACACACACACACACACACACACACACACACACACATACACTCACAGAAAAGACTACTGGCTTTGCTACATGACTATATTTCAATTATTTGAAGCTTACTAATTCCCTAAGTAGCAAAATTTTAGACCCTTTCATACTCCAGTCAGTTTATCCTGCATATGGGTTCTCTTTAGTCCTCTTCAACATAAACTTTCTTATCAGACATTTAAAATAATTTGGAGGATAAACCTATCTTCCATGAAGACCAACAAATCCAACAAAAACATAAATTCTCATCAACAGTTGTATCAGCCTCCACGAATCTCGAATCACTGGCTTTGCTTTCCTTCCTTATCACAGTGGAAGAAGTATCCCTGATCCCATAGACTGTAGATTGTCTCCCATCTTGTCTGTCCAAAGACTTTATACTTGCAGTTATCCCTACTATCTCCTACATCAGCAATTTATCCCTTTCTATAAGATTAGTGTAGACCAGGCACGGTGGCTCATGCCTGTAATCCGAGCACTTTGGGAGGCCAGGGTGGGCAGATCTCCTGAGGTCAGGAGTTCGAGACCAGACTGGCCAACATGGTGAAATCCTGTCTCTAGTAAAAATACAAAAATTAGTCCGTCATGGTGGCTCACACTTGTAATCCCAGCTACTGAGGAGCATGAGGCAGGAGAATCGCTTGAACCCAGGAGGCGGAGGTTTCAGTGAGCCGAGATAGTACCATTGCACTCCAGCCTGGGTGACAAGAGTGAAACTTCTTCTCAAAAAAAAAGATAAAAGATTAGTGTAATAAGAAATCAACTATGTCGCTTTCCATTTAAAAGTACTCCTCACTATGATCATAAATTCTCCTTTACCTACTGCTCCATTGTTATCTTCTTTTTCATGGAAAATAATTATGTCATTGTCATCACTCCATGTTACCACCTCTATTACTCCTCAGGCTACTTCACTAAGGTTTTTGTCACAAAGCTCCCAGAAAATGATTTTGTCAATGGGTTCCATATTGTCAATGATTTCTTTTCTTTTTTTTTTTTTTTTTTATTATACTTTAAGTTCTAGGGTACATGTGCACAACGTGCAGGTTTGTTACATATGTACACTTGTGCCATATTGGTGTGTTGCCCCCATCAACTTGTCAGCACCCACCAACTCGTCATTTACTTCAGGTAAGACTCCCAATGCCATCCCTCCCCCCTGCCCCTTCTCCATAATAGGCCCCAGTGTGTGATGTTCCCCTTCTAGTGTCCAAGTGATCTCGTTGTTCAGTTCCCACCTATGAGTGAGAAGATGCGGTGTTTGGTTTTCTGTTCTTGCGATAGTTTGCTGAGAATGATGGTTTCCAGCTGCATCCATGTCCCTACAAAGGACACAAACTCATCCTTTTTATGGCTGCATAGTATTCCATGGTGTATATGTGCCACATTTTCTTAATCCAGTCTGTCACTGATGGACATTTGGGTTGATTCCAAGTCTTTGCTGTTGTGAATAGTGCTGTAATAAACATACGTGTGCATGTGTTTTTATAGCATCATGATTTATAATCCTTTGGGTATATACACAGTAATGGGATGGCTGGGTCATATGGTATTTCTAGTTCTAGATCCTTGAGGAATCGCCATACTGTTTT
>NW_016808703.1:411987-471483 GCF_001698545.2 Rhinopithecus bieti
GTATTTCTCGTGTCATGGTTTTTTATCTCTGTCAGTTCATTTATGGCCTTCTCTGCATTGACTATTCTAGTTATCCATTCTTCCATTTTTTTTTCAAGATTTTTAGTTTCTTTGTGCTGGGTACATAGTTCCTCCTTTAGCTCTGAGAAGTTTGATCAACTGAAGCCTTCTTCTCTCAACTCGTCAAAGTCATTCTCTGTCCAGCTTTGATCCATTGCTGGCAATGAGCTGCGTTCCTTTGGAGGGGGAGATGTGCTCTTATTTTTTGAATTTCCAGCTTTTCTGCCCTGCTTTTTCCCCATCTTTGTGGTTTTATCTGCCTTTGGTGTTTTGATGATGGTGATGTACTGATGGGGTTTTGGTGTGAGTGTCCTTACTGTTTGTTAGTTTTCCTTCTAACAGTCAGGACCCTCAGCTGTAGGTGTGTTGGAGATTGCTTGAGGTCCACTCCAGACCCTGTTTGCCTGGGTATCAACTGCAGAGGCTGCAGAATATTGCTGAACAGCAAGTGTTCCTGTCTGGTTCTTGCTCTGGAAGCTTCGTCTCAGGGGTGTACCCTGCTGTGTGAGGTGGGGGGTGTTGGTCTGCACCTAGTGGGGGATGTCTCCCAGTTAGGCTACTCAGGGGTTAGGGACCCACTTGAGCAGGCAGTCTGTCCATTCTCAGATCTCAACGTCCATGTTGGGAGATCCACTGCTCTCTTCAAAGCTGTCAGACAGTGTCTTTTACATCTGCAGAGGTTTCTGCTGCTTTTTGTTTAGCTTTGCCCCGTCCCCAGAGGTGGAATCTACAGAGACGGGCAGGCCTCCTTGAGCTGCTATGGGCTCCACCCAGTTCGAGCTTCCTGGAGGCTTTGTTTACTTAAGCCTCAGCAATGGCAGGTGCCCCTCCCCCAGCCTCGCTGCTGCCTTGCAGTTAGATCTCAGACTGCCGTGCTAGCAATGAGGGAGGCCCTGTTGGTGTGAGACCCTCCCGGCCAGGTGTGGGATATAATCTCCTGGTGTGCCGTTTGCTAAGAGCCTTGGTAAAGTGCAGTATTACAGTGGGAGTTACCCGATTTTCCAGGGGTTGTGTGTCTCAGATTCCCTTGGCTAGGAAAAGGGATTCCCTTCCCCCTTGCGCTTCCCAGGTGAGACGATGCCTCGCCCTGCTTCAGCTCTGGCTGATCGGGCTGCACCAGCTGCGATTGTCTGGCACTCCCCAGTGAGATGAACCCTGTACCTCAGTTGAAAATGCAGAAATCACCTGTCTTCTGTGTCGCTTGTGCTGGGAGCTGGAGGCTGGAGCTGTTTCTATTCGGCCATCTTGCCCCAGGACCAGTGATTTCTTCTTTGTTCTTTTTCTCATTTACTTAGTTTCTGGGGAGCATTTGGATGTCTTCCCTTCTTGAAACTATTTATTCTCTTAACTTTAGTTGTGCCATGACATGTTGGTTTACTTCAAACATCACTGGCTTCCTTGTCTCATCATGTTTAATTTTCTTTGCTGGCTTCCTTTTCTCATTCTGACCTCTGTATTCTGGAGTTGCTGATTCTTGGCCTTTGGCCATCTTCTGTGTCTACATTCACATTTTAAGTGGTCAATGTCTACCTAAATTATACCTCCAATACTGGACTACCCTGAGAGCCTTCCCACTTAACCTCTCCCCTAAGTTGTATAACAGACATTTAATCCCTTCATGTTCACAATGAAACATTTCACTTGGTTTCCTGTAATGATTGATTATGTAATTAAATCAATTTCTCTCCTTCCTCAATCCCAGATTTAGTTAAAAGAAGTAGATAAAATATTAATATTTCAAGTCCTCTGAAAAGTGACAGAAATATGATGAGACAATATGAGATTATTGGGTCAAAAGTGGAGATAAACTTGAAACTGAGAGAGGCAAAGGGGCATGCTAGTTGGTGCAAAATGAGAACAGCAATGAAAACTCAAGACCCATGAAAATTTGGGAGTGTAATGAGAGATTTTCTCAACAATGGTCTAGGGTACCAAAGAACTTCATTCCTTGGGGAGAGAATAAAATAGAAGGAAACAAGCCCTCACATGGAATTCCAGCATAATTTTGAATTGACTGAGTTATCTGGAGGGAACTTCTGGCCTTAAATTTAGTTTAAGTTGATCTTTGACTGCTATTACCTCCAGGATCCTGGCAGAATAAATCATAAACTCTCTCTAGAGGTGTTTGCATCCACTCTAAGCCTCAAATTATAGTTACCAATACATTTTTGTCACATGGCTTAAGATAACCAGGAGTACAAGGAAATAAAATACCATGAAGGAAAAACACCAAAACAAACAAGCAAACAAAACTAAACATACTTTATGTAATGAACTGTAATGAATGTGCCAGAAACAGATTATAAAACAATTTAAAAAGAGGAGCTTGAGCTTGAGCTTATCTACAGGTAAAACTTTAAAAATTGACAACGCAAATTTAAAAAAAAAAGAGAAATACTAGGATTAGTAGAAATGAAAGAAGCAAAATTTACATTAAACTTAGAGAATTAAATCTCAATTATCTCCTTCCTCTTAAATCCCCCTCACCACCCAAATCTATTCCATTTTAGGTAGTAATAATATCCTTCATTCACTCAGGCGGTATTTCCCTCATCCCTAACGTTCAATTCATTGACAGTGCTATCGATGATACCTCCAGAATTTGTAATAATCTGATAATTTTCAGCACCTTTATTGCTATATCTCAGTCCAAACTACTATAGTCTGGCACCTGAACTTTTGAAATACCCTATTAAATGATCTCCTTGATTCTATCTTTGTTCTCTTCTAATTTTTCTCCATATAGCATCCAGAGAGATCTTTGAAAAATATAGATCCTATAGATCCTCCTTTGCAAAACCCAATGGGTTCTTCCTGCTAACAGAAGCTTACGAAGTCCTATATGATCTGACTCCTAAAATGTTTTCCTTCAGGATTTTGCTCCTAAAATATTTTCCTTATACCATACGCTCAGCTGGCTTTCTTAAGCGTACAGGGTTAACTTTGGCCCCAATCTTTTCCACTTACTGATGTACCCTTCTGTCATACAGGGTTTAGCTCAAATGTCATCTCTACATCTAAGACTATGTTAACCACTCTATCCAACCTTCCCACTTCTTCAATCATAAGTTTGTCCACCTTTTTTATTTTTGTTATTGCATTCACCACTATTTGAAAATATCTTATTATTCATTCATTTACTTATGCAAATATATCTGTCTGGTTCACTGTTACATTTCCAGAGCTTAGAACAGTGTCTGGTAAATGGTAGGGGTACAAAAATATTTGCAGAATAATGAAATGTATTACTTTTATCTTATTATTGACGTAACTGACAAATTTCTTTTAAAGAAAACTTTGTGTACAAGTTTATAATTGGAAAACCACAAACTTTTACTAAAACTCTAATGAGCTGGAGGGAAGGAGCATTTACAGTATATTCAAAAGGCCTTGAGTTTGTTTGGACCATGATAAGGCCAAAATTATGAAAATGTCTACAGCTTAAGTATTGAATATACAACTGCTTGAAGGTATACATTCAAAAATAAAACTGATTTATTGACCAATAAAGTATCTTTCTGATGAAATTTTTACATGTTATAGAAATTTTAAAAGGGCTAAATGACCAACATAGGAGTTCCATAAAGAAAGCACTTGGATTTTAGGAAAACATTGAAATGGGTCATAAAATAAGACAACTGATGAATGACAGAGAGAAGGGGAGAGGGTACTTGGAAGAAGAGAGGAAAAATTTTAGGACAGGAAAAAGGCTTTCTTACTTGGGAATACAGAAATCTAAACTATATGGAGACTTGTGTCATGGGGAAGGAGAAACTAGAACGGTATTTGAAAGTCAAGGCAAACTTACCTGAGAGTTAAAGATATTCCTTTAAAGGAAAAGTGGAACACATTTGGAAATGGGTACCAAGGAAACAAAAGAATCATATTAATTGATATTGCTAGCACATGGGAATTGCTTCCTCCATGTCCAGCTCAGTTGGAGTCCTTCCTCCATGCCCATGTTCAACTTTCATAAGAGCCCTAGACATAGAAACTGTGCTTAATCCTCATTTTAAAATGGAGGAAGTATATGCTTAGAAAGTTAAAGAACTTGTGCAACGTAACCAATCATTTCATGATAGAAGCAAGACTTTGACTCTCATCTTTCTGATTCTAAAATCCATTTTCTAGCTCATTATATCTTACCGAACATTTTCTGTAATACTTTCTCTTCAGTCTGATTCTAGGGTGTGGAAGTTCCCCAGTAAAATTCTAAAGGTTTTCTTTTACAAATCCATTTTAGAAATTTGCCATTGCTTCCTCATGTGTGTGTGTATATGTGTGTGTGCACACACGTGTGTACCAGTGATTCTATTTGTAATAACATATTGAATTTATAGGGCCTGAGGTTTTCTCGGCAGGCAGCCATCTATTCTAACCTCCTCAAGCTTGAGGCTATAACAGTTGGCATTCTGTTTTCTGCCTGCTCCTTTTAGGTATTTCTTCCATCTGATTAGTCATTTAAAATCTTCCTGCAGTGCTTGTTGATCTTCACCTGTTTGTTGCTTTTCCTGTGTTTAGAGGTTAAAATGCTATGTTGGTGCAAGCTTACTAAAGGTTAGCAAGAGATGAATCCACACAACCATTTGAACCAAACAGATGGCAAAGCATAGTTTGAAGGTTGAATAGCTTAATGGTGTGCCTGCCTTAAAAGAAGGAGAAAATTTCAATGGGTTTAATCTACAGTTAAAATGGTATGTTGGTGCAAACTTACTATAAAGCTTAACAAGAAATGAATCCACACAACCATTTGAACTAAGCAGATGGCAAAGGGTAGTTTGAAGGTTGAATAGCTTAATGAGGTACCTGCCTTAAAAGGAGAAAATTTCAATGGGTTTAATATATAGACTAAGACACTCAACATAAAAAAGTCACAGGCCAATTATACTAATTGTTTATTAGTGGTTTCAATAAAAAATTTCTTTTAATTTGCTAGCAGCAACCCCTGTGTATAATTGAATTTTATCAAGTCTCAGAATAAATTTTATTATTACTGCTAGCAATAACATTTTTAAACAGTGTATCTGAAAGTCTTGGGAAGACAGCCTACTTGTAACTTCTAAATATATAATGGGATAAACCAGGCCACCTGGATCCCCTAAACTCTGAGAATCAACAATCTGAATCAAAAACTTCATGGACTAAATTTTAGGCTGTTCTATTTATTGAAACTACCCAAGAGCGATTAGTAAGTTTTCAGTAGATATTACAGTCATGCACGGCATCATGCCATTTTGGTCAATGACAGATCGTATATATCATGGTGGTCCCGTAAGAGCATAATGAAGCTAAAAATTCCCTATCACCTAGTGATGCTGTAGCCTTTGTAACATCATAGTGTAATGCGTTATTCACATGTTTGTGGCAATGCTCGTGTAAACAAACCCATTGTGCTGCCAGTTCTATAAAAGCACAATTATGTATACAATTATATATAGTACATAATACTTGATAATGATAATAAATATGTAACTGGTTTATGTATTTACTATACTATACTTTTTATCCTTATTTTAGATTGCACTACAGTGACTTATAAAAAAATAAAGTTAACTATACAGCAGCCTCAGTTGTGTCCTTCAGGAGGTATTCCAGAAGAAGGCATTGTTATAGTATCATAGGCAATGACAGGCTCCTTGAGTGTTACTGCCCCTGAAGGCCTTCCAGTGAGACAAGAGATGGAGGTGAAAGAAAGAGATATTGATGATTCTGACCCTGTGTAGGCCTGGGCTAATATGCATGTTTGTGTACAGTGTTTATAAAGCCTGCAGCAGCATGCAGTAATGTCCCAGGGTTCACATTTACTCATCATTCATTCACTGACTCACCAGAGCAACTTGAAGTCCTCAAGCTCCATTCACAATAAATGCCATGAAAAATGGTGCAGGTGTACCATTTTTTATCTTTATACCAGGTTTTTACTGAACCTATTCTATGCTTACATATGTTCAAATATACAAATACTTACCATTGTGTTACAATTGCCTGCAGCAGTCAGTACGGTAACATACTGTATAGGTTTGTAGTCTAAGAGCAATAGGCTGTACCATATTGGTCATACCACCTAAATTTGGCTAAGTACACTCTATGATGCTCACACAATGACAGAATTGCCTAAAGACATATTTTTCAGAACATATCCCCATCATTAAGCAATGAATGACTGTAACAGAATGAAGGAAATTCTAACCTCCTTGAAGTGAAAGTAATCAGCAATGACCATAATAGCTTTATTGGATAGAGACAAACTTTACTTTAAAGAGCATAGCTGCTATGGTTTGAATTTAAACTCCCAAAAGCATGTGTTGACAACTTAATCCCCAATGCAACAGTGTTGGGAGGTGGGGCCTAATGGTAGGTGTTTAGGTCATGAGGGTCTGGCCTCATGTATGGATTAATGCCAGTTATAAAGGACTTGAGGCTGCAAGTTCAATCTCTTGCTCACTCTTGCGCTCTCTTTGCCCTTTCACCATGAGATGATGCAAGAAGGCCCTTACAAGATGCTGGCCCCTCAGTCTTGGATTTTGCAGTCTCCAAAATCATGAGTCAGTAAATTTCTGGTTATTATAAATTACCCAGTATGTTGTATTCTGCCATAGCAGCATAAAACAGAATAAGACAATAAATAGTTTGTTGCTTGTTTTATACTAATTGGTGTCCTCTTAGTTCACCATTTCTTTCTTTTCTTTTTTTTTTTTTTAACACATCATGAAACACATCATAGTGCCTTCTTTCTTCCTGCATAACTTACCAAAATGTGTTTATAGAACTAAGTTGTGGCCCCTATTTCAACCCTCATTACTAAAAATTCCTCTTCATTCACAGCATGCCTACCCTTGGCCAGGAATATAGGGCCAGCGATGTTCTAGTTCTTTGTTTGTGCTACCATCTTTTCTTTCCAATAAGACCACCCTTCATCATTTACTTACTTCATTTTTGGCTTCCCACAAACTTTGGTAACTTTGGTATCAGAATTAACATATTTTACCTTAGAGTTTTCCCCATGATTTTAGGAAACTCCAAAAATACTTGTGAAGCTACCACTTTAGAATCACAATCCTTCATCTTTTCAGCTCAAATATCTTTTTTTTTTTCTATTCCACTTTGACAATTTGCATTCATGGCTACCTTAAAGAGAACATGCTTATTTCTGAAATCTTAAACTCATCCATCTTAGCTCTGTCTCTAACACCCACTGCATCCTTCATTTATCTGGAATTCCTCCTCATTTCCTCTCTAAGTCATTTCTCATTTTGTTTTATTCGTCTTAATAAAATTGTCTGCTTCTATTTTCAGATAAATGTTTTAGTAAATATAAAGGAAAGAACTTCTCTTATAAGAAATTCTAGGGAACCTTTGAAATTCTTTCATAATTTCAATCATTTTCATTTTCATAATTTCATAATTTATTATTTAATACATTAACTTTATTTTAGAAATCTATATTTTGTTATCTTTCAGCATTTTGTTTTGTGCACCATAGGTTGATTTCTGCTAATCCTACTCAGCTGAAACTCATCTCTCCAAAGTCACCAGTGACATACTCAGCATGAGCTTTATGAGTTGTTAGACTTCAACCTAGATATTTAATGCAGTTAATCACTCTTTCTGTCTTGGATTTTTTCACAATTTTAACTTCCATAATGCCACTCTTTCCATATGTCTGTGCCACCTCCTTTGCCTTTATCTTTCTTGTTCCTTGATACACTTAGTTTGTTTAACTTCCTTTTAACTATTGGTTTTCCAAGCAGCATGCCCTTGGCACTCCCTTATTCTCACTCTACACACTCTTCTTGTGAGGTTTGATCTAAATCTTTTACTGAATCCTAACTATTACTATTTATATGCTAAATATCTTCCCACATCTCTGACTTCTTTCTTGAAGACACATCTACACAAACGCCTACTGAATATCTGTTCTGTATGTTTTAGAGGCATCTTATACTTAATGTGTAAAATCATTGTCTACATACTCCCCTCTCCTGACTATAATAAACTCCTAAACCTGCTCCTCTTCCTATATTCACCAATTTGGAGATTAGTATTACCACCTGCTCAGAATGGAAGATATCCCAGAAAACTCCCTCCCTAGTTGACACCTTGTCACTACATTCTCTCCTTTATTCCTTTTACACATCTTCTCTACCTTTCTCCACTGTCATTGGTTTTCTCAAGTTCCCTTTATTTTTTTATGTGAACTACAGCAGTGGCTTCCTGTAGCTTGTCTCATTCTTGCTAACCTACCCTCTACACTGCTGCTATCTAATTGTGTTACTCCTATGATTAAAATCTTCTAATGCTTTTCTGCTGCTTAAAGACCAAGACAATATATAACGCCTTCAGATATCTCCAATTTTCCCTTCACTTACTTCCACGTTAATCTACCAAACTGATATGCAAGCCACGTTAGCTCCAATTGTTTCTTTTTTGTATGATGTTCTCTCACCACCTTCAAGTTTCTCCCATCTTCCTTCTCTTTTCTACCAGGAAAGCTTCTATTCATTTTTCGAAGGTTCACTAAAGTTACGTCTTTTTGAGTAACTTGCTGTTTGCTGTTGTAACTTTGTGTACCTGTCTCTAGCATAATTCCTGTCATTATAACTGCCCTTTTTAATGTGCTGTATTTTTCTTGCAGCCTCCATGTAAATCATATCATTCCAAATGATGCATAACAAATATGTGCTCAATTAATATTTATTGAATATACAGGTAGATAAAATTATAAAAGTCATGTGAACCTAGTTTATGCCATTTATCCCTTTAAACTATATTTAGATACAATTTTAGTCTATTGCCTTTACTAAGGAAAAAAGTGTAGGTCAAAAATTGACAAATTATCCAGTATAAGAATATTCCTTTTAGAAATTAACATAAACTAAAATGAAAATCTAGTAGAAAAAAAAAAAAATAGGCCCTCAAACTTGAACAGGAAACAATTTATCTAAACACCTTTATCTAGAGCAGGTTATCACACTAGTTCTTTTATGAAAAATATGATAAGGTTCAAAAAAGACTGGCTTATTGTTAACATAGATCCCATTCACATTCCCTAAAGTTTATTCTGATGATATCTACTGATATTGTTGAAACTGTCTTTCTTTCATTACAGTCAGCAGGGCCTGTCAGTGACCAATTTCAGGAAGTACATTTAAATCTTCAAACCATCTATATTATAGTCCTCAACCTCGTTTTCATAGGAGAGTTTCTTTTTTTTTTTTTTTTTTTTTTTTTGTTTGTTTGTTTGTTAGACAGAGTCTCGCTCTGTCGCCAGGCTGGAGTGCAGTGGCGCGATCTCGGCTCACTGCAAGCTCCGCCTCCTGGGTTCACACCATTCTCCTGCCTCAGCTTCCCGAGTAGCTGGGACTAAGGTGCATGCCGCCACGCCCGGCTAATTTTTTTGTATTTTTAGTAGAGACGGGGTTTCACCGTGTTAGCTAGGATGGTCTCGATCTCCTGACCTTGTGATCCGCCCGCCTCGGCTTCCCAAAGTGCTGGGATTACAGGCGTGAGTCACCCTGCCCGGCCTTCATAGGAGAGTTCTAACGAAGTACAGAATTTTAGTCTTTTATTTTGAGATGGTGTGTGCCAATGAAGGACACAGGCAACCTTTTTACAAGGTGATGTTGACACATCTGCTCAAATACATTAACGTTTCCATTCCAACTGACTCAGTTGGCAGGAAATAGCTCACTCCTCTTTGTGAATAAAGAACTAGGGAGGGGCACTGGAAAGGGGATAGGCATTTTACAATTTGTCAAGATATGTATTCCAGCACTTATTAAAAAAAAAAAAATTAGTACTGAGTCCAACTTGAGCTAATAAGCTAATGACTGCTTATCCTTTACTATTAAGCTTCAAAGGAGCTCCTAACTAAATGAGCCAATTATTATATTGCCATGTATTTTTTATTCCTTCCTGTTAAATCATGCATTTGGTGTTATATAGAAGTTTCATGCTTATTAGAAAATAACCAGTATGTATGAGCTTATGAAAGGAAACCTCACTCAGATTTTTAAAAAGCAAATGAAAACCTTCAAAACTAACTGGTGCCATATGGTACACTCAGAAACACTTGTAAAAGGAAAGTTAAACCTTGAATATATTAATGATTTCTTACTGAAAGAAAAAAAAAAACTCTATTTCATCTTTGCATGTAAAAAGACTTCTGAATAAGGCATTAGATAATGCTTTCCTTTACAAAAAAGTAAGTTCAGTAACATAAACCTTGTCTTGATTTTATCACCATTATTATTATGCTTATAAATAGTGCATGGTTTTGAACAAAACAAAACATTAACGTTGTGTCTTAATACTGCCCTAGAGACTTAAAAAATCTCATAGGTGATTTTCCACTTATATTTTTTCATTGTATTTCACAAAAACTTTTTTTTCTTTTTAGTTGAAGCCTTGCTCTGTTGCCCAGGTTGGAGTACAGTGGTGCAATGTCTGCTCACTACAACCTCTACCTCTTTGATTCAAGTGATTCTCCTGCCTCAGCCTCCTAACAGGCATGTGCCACCAGGTCGGGCTGATAGTTGCATTTTTATGAATAGTAGGATGGGGGTTTTACCATGTTGATCAGGCTGTTCTCGAACTCCTGACCTCAAGTGATCCATCCATCTCGCCCTCCCAAAGTGTTGGGATTACAGGCGTGAACCACCACCTGGCCCTCAAAAAAACTCTTTCATCTGACCTTGATATAAAGATATGTGCACAACCAGCTAACCAGCCAGTTGTGATACACACTAACGTGCCTTTAGAGGAGGCAGTCTTAATTTCCTGGCTACTCATTTTTTGCCTCCACAAAGTCTCTTTCTCTAATTTATACTAATATGTAAATCATCTACTGAAGAGCCTGGTTTGATTCTTTTCCTTCTCTTAAAATGCAAATATCAACCATGCAGAAGGCAATGAAAGCAAAGAATCGTTAGGTTAATGGAGAACACCTGTACCTCTATATGCTTTCCTCCACATCAAATTGTCAGTGTGAAGCTGTCCTAGCACTTAATAAAATCAGGATAGTCCTTTAATTTTCAGTGTATTGAATACTGTATAAACTAATATTCATACCTTCTTATTTTTATGTATTAACACAGCTCATTTGTTGAGATGGGACTGTATTTTTCTATAAAACTAAGAAAAACGTATGAGACTGGATTATTCTTTCCTGACCTACTGTACACTGAGAGTTTGTTTTGCTGTGGAACACAGACTTCACTGTGGGCTAATCAAGGGTCTCAGCATAAGCAACCACTCACCATTCTGTTTTACTTTAAGCTGCATGTGCAATAAAATTATACTTTCTTCCATTTTTCCTAGGAAGTTCTTTTTTATTCATGATCCATGTAAAAATGTGTGTTTTCCAAAACTATTGGGTATTTTTCCCCAGGTCTTTTAGGCAATGATCGTTTTCTGAAAAGGCAATCAACACCTTCAACACACTTAAATTGCTCTAAACATCTCAGTGAGTTTCTACTGTTCCTTACATTGGGAATCAAATATTTGACTTGATATTTCTTTAGTTAGCAATATGATTTGACTTTCAAGGAGTTACTTTATATTTTAACACTTATTTTCAGATATCAAGAAGATGTAGATTTTTAAGGTGATAAACCAGATGGCATTAAAAAATATGTTTAATTTATTTCTAAACAACAATTGTTAAGTATCAGCAGTAGAAGTTAAGTAGCAAAGGATTCATTTAATTTATTTAATCATCTGTGTGCCTCTAGATTGGGACTCTATAATTTTTTGCATGTATGCGTGGTTTAATGAACCTAAAATGGAATAAAATGACAGTTGAGAAAAGTAAGGTGGTAGTGAAATATATTACATTGTATGAGGACTATAAAAAAGGTACCAATTATACTGCTTATTTTGATGAAAAAATATATTAAAATTATATTTCTAAAATTGGAATGTAATTTCATTACCTAGGTATAAACTGAGATGTAGTTATGTCTACCAAAATAATTATTATTCAATTTTAGTCATTTGGTAATTTATAGGGCTTCCTCACAGGCCCACAAAAAGAGATATTGAGAGGTTAAATCTATTCTCCTGGTAAAGGTCTGGAACCCCTCTACTTCAAATTGTGACCTAAAACTTAGCTTATATTGCAAAAATTTCAAAGTAATACATAGCTATGTAAAAAAGACAATAAAAAGGAATACTTGCAGCAAATATATACTAACAATAGCTAAAGCTTCTAAACTTTGCAGAAAAGTGCCTGGCAGAAAGTTCTGGGTTTTACCTGGGGACAGACTGCAGGGTAAGAGAAGAAGATCAAGGATGTGGAAGAGTTAATTGCTTATGGAACATTCTCTGGATTGTCATTCAGATCCCACTGCATCATTAATCAAACATTAAAATAGAGCAAGAGTGTAGGGATTTCATATGGGAGAGGCAACAACTCATGGGAGAAGAGACTGGTAAGCCTCAGGTGATCAGATAAGATTTTTGAGTTCATGAGAAGTTTTTTCAGGCTCACAGCTCTCTATGTAGCTTCACATTATGAATGGGCAAATCAGAAAACTTAGAACTGGACTCTTTCTATAGCAGGAATGTGACTATAAATCCTTGAAAATAAAAATCTTGCTTAAAATTTCTGGAATATTACTAATGACTAAAAGGTGCTCCTTTCTCACCATTGTTAACAGAAAAATAGCAAAGGAGGAAGAAAGAAGGAAACTAAAATGTAAACACATTTAACAGGAAAGCAAAACAGAGCAGTAATAGGCTCATTCTAATACAACAAAAGTCATTTGACAGGAGTTTGGCAATGAATTTACCTGTGATTATAGAGAAAGCATATTTTGCCATTACCAAATAGAATTCCTAGGGGTGAGATGAATTTCTATTCTCTCTTTGCCTGCGCAGGAGGCTTTACTCTTTCTTTGTATGTAAATTCATACCAAAATATGTGTACAGAAATTTTGTGGCTGTTCAAAATTCCACTTGTTTCTGATGTTCAACTTACATGTTAAAAGCTCATAAAACTTACATACTAAGTTGAACATCAGATATCACAAGGATGTTTGTACATAAATTTAAAGTTCATTGCAAAATAGATAAAAGTCTAATTCTCTAGATACTAAAGAAACAGTTTGGTATCTTTCGACCCCAGGATATTTCGTGTTCTTCTTGTTACAGGATGCGCAGTGGACCAGATGACTTTAGAAAGTATCAAAAGTTCTTATTTCAAATAATGCTTTGTGAAACACAATCACATTAGCATTTGATGTATTTTCTAGTATTTTTATAATTATCTCATTTTATTACCAAGCTGAATATTTAATTTTGCACTCCACTTTTTTTCACTTGCTATTAAAGCACAAATGTTTCCACGACATTTCATATTCTTGGTCGTCAGGATTTTTAACAACTAAGCAACATTACATTTTGTGGATTTGTTATAATTAACAGGTGTTTTATAATGATATATTTAAATTATTTTAGTTTTCAAAACTAAAATATTTTCCTGAGGAATTTATATGCATGATACCTTTTGTCAGCTAGAGTGAGAATAATTAAAGAATATTTTCAGTAATGGAATTATTGGGTCAAAGGTTATGACTTGTATCTAATTTTTAATTACTTTTAAAAATTACATGAGTAATATAAGAAATTCAGAAACAGTAAAGCAGTATGAAAGTACCAAAAGTGAATGTGATGGTCTCTTTTTATTTTCTGTTTCATAATACCCCTCTCACTGGTCATCTTAATTTTGTGTCATTCTTTCCATTTTCAATGCTTTTACATGTGCATATGTACACATGAAGGTAAAGTTTTTGTTACTTAAATAAAAGTATATATATTATTATATAACTCATTGTATCTTACTTTACATTATATCTTTAAAAAAATTTTAAAGTACCCTAAATCTTCTCATTCAGATATTTCTGTATTAATGAATTTTTTTATGTTATAGATACAGGAAGTAAGAATTCCAACGTTATAAAGTGTAAGCAGTCTCCTCCAGTTATCATCCCTCCTGCCTTCCCTATTCCTGTCTTCGAAGGCAGTGCTCCTAAAAAATGTTCCTCCAATTGAAAAAGCATTAATTGTATTTTCACTTTTTTATAGTTAATTATCAACAATGCATTATTACTCCAAGTTTCAATATTTATTATACTAAGAAATAGATTGTAAATCAGATAGATGCTGATTTTCTAAGTGGCTTATAAGGTTATGAAGGTGAGACTTTCTCCCAATTATGACAGATTGGGCTAAGATTCGAATTATTAATACAGTCCCTTTATTGTGCAGAGAAGCAGACAACATGGCTCCTGGGGAAGCCATGAGAGGAAGGCTGTCAGTTCATGGAAGGGTTATTCATGCTGAGACCTGCTTGAGAGATTAATCCCATGCAGGATGCCCCAGTGTTGCCTTCAATTAGATTAGAAGCCATAAAGCAGCTTGGGAGTGTGGTTTTCACCAGAGTGAATGTAAAGGACAAAGGGTAAAGGGTAATTAGCTCCTGACCTGAAAGAGCTCATAAAAGAAGGAAATTCCAGTAAAAGAGCTTTACTTTGGCCATTGCAGGAGTGTGTATGTGTGTGAAGCAGTATGTATTCATTAGTAATAGGAGTCTATTTTGATTAGAATACACCATGGCAGGTAACACACTCAAGTGGCCACATGGGCAGGCAGTCACACAAATGAGTGAAGTAGGCCTGGGCTGGCAAACGTGGGAATACATGCGCCACCCAAAGGTCCAGGTGCGGCTCTACTCCTGTCATTTGGGGCAAAGACAGAATGTGGGCTGAAGGTTACTTTATCATATGAGGCTTTAAGAGATCCAAAAACAGGAATGTTCTTCTGAAATCTGTGAAATAAATGTTGGCAAGTATTCCATTTTAAAACAATATATGAGCCAATCAATATGCTTCTATGTAACAAGCCAAGTGCAAGAACTTGCAGATTGTTACCTCTACCTAAAATATTTAGTCCGTGCTACATATGCCAAGTCTTTTAAGCCAAGCTACAGTGGAAGTAGTTAATTTTAATGACACAGTACCTTATTCATTCACTTATTCTTTGAGGATTTTTTGAGAGAATATTAGCATATAATACAATTCTACATTGAATGCCAAAATCACAGTGATTTAAACAAATAAAATACCTTTCTGTCTCCTCTAACAGTGTAAATTTTGTAGTACTAATATGACTGATGTGGTGGCAAAGATTTCGTGATGAAAATGTCAAAAGCAATTGCAGCAAAAGCAAAAATTGACAAATGGGATCTAATTAAACTAAAGAGCTTCTGCCCAGCAAAAGAAACTATCATCAGAGTGAACAGACAACCTACAGAATGGGAGAAAATTTTTGCAATCTATCCATCTGACCAAGGTCTCATATCCAGAATCTACAAGGAACTTGAACAAATTTACAAGAAAAAAAATCCCCATTAGAAAGTGGGCAAATGACATGAACAGACACTTCTCAGAAATGTGAAACACATGAAAAAAAAACAGATAAAAAAAAGCTAAACATCATTGATCATTAGAGAAACCATCTCATGTCAGTCAGAATGGTGATCATTAAAAAGTCAAGAAACAATAGATGCTGGCAAGGCTGTGGAAAAATAGGAACGCTTTGACACTGTTGGTGGGAATGTAGGTTAGTTCAACCATTGTGGAAGACAGTGTGGCGATTCCTCAAAGACCTAGAACCAGAAGTATCATTTGACCCAGCAATCCCATTACTGGGTATATACCCAAAGGAATATAAATCATTTTACTATAAAGATACATGCACATGTATGTTCACTGCAGCACTATTCACAATTCCAAAGACATGGATTCAACTCAAATGCCCTTTAATGATATACTGGATAAAGAAAACGTGGTACATATACACCATGGAATACTATGCAGTCATAAAAATAATGAGATCATGTCCTTTGCAGGGACATGGTTGGAGCTGAAAGCCATTATCCTCAGCAAACTAATGCAGGAATAGAAAACCAAACACTGCATGTTCTTACTTATAAATGGGAGCTGAACGATTAGAACACAGGGACACAAGGAGGGGAACAACACACACTGGGGCCTGTCAGGGGGACAGAGGGAGGAAGAGTGTCAGGATAAATAGCTAGTGCATGTGAGGCTTCATACCTAGGTGATGGGTTGATAGGTACAGCAAACCACCATGGCACACATTTACCTGTTGAACAAACCTGCACATCCTGCACATGTATCCCAGAACTTAAAATAAAATAAAGTAAAATACAATAAAAATTATTGGGAATCTTCCAAATCTGTCAGTAGAAATAAACAGTTTAGCTAATTATTTATAAGACAAATAATAAGATTTTGGAGGGTCTGTGTCTGGCCTTGGCATAGGTAAACAAGGGGTCACTCATGAGTTTCCTCTTAGTCACATAGGAAAGGGTAGTTATTTGCAAAAAGCCATTTCTTAGGACACAAAAGGTTGGGGGTAATTTCTTAATCACCACTTGTGATGGTTCATATCAGGTGTCAAATTGACTGGATTGAGGGGGATGCCTAGATGGCCCATGAAGCATTGTTTCTGGGTGTGTCTGTGAGGGTGCTGCCAGAGGAGACTGACATTTGAGTTAGTGGGCTGGGAGAGGAAGACCCACGCTCATCATGGGTGGGCACCATCCAGTTGGCTGCTAGTACAGCTAGAACAAAGCAGGCAGAAAAGGGATAAGTAGCCTGTTTGCTGAATCTGCTCTCTCTCTCTCTCTCTCTCTCTCTCTCTCTCTCTCTCTCTCTGTCTCTCTCTCTCTGTCTCCTCCTTCTCCTCCTCCTCCTCTTCCTCCTCCTCCTTCTCCTTTGGACTTCGAACTCCAGGTTCTTCAGCCTTTAGTCTTTGGGACTTAAACCAGCAACCTTGTTGGGGCTCAAGGGCCTTTGTCCTCAGACTGAGGGCTGCACTGTCAGCTTCCCTGGTTTTGAGACTTTCGTACTTAAATTGAGCAACTAACAGTTTCTTTCTTTCCCAAGTTTGCAGCTGGCCTATCGTGGAGTTTCACCTTGTGAACTAATTCTCCCTATAAACTCCTCTATGTGTATATAAACGTTCTGTCCCTTTGGCAAACCCTGACTTATACATCACTGTTCTCCAGGAGCACAGTGCTCAGGTAAATGTTAACATTGTCAGGAGCATTTCAACCTGACCATTCCTTTCAGGGAGTAGCAAACTTCAAGTTTTTAAAATGTATTTCAAAAGTCAGTAATTAATTCTGAAAATTAATAACCCTGTTGAGAATCTAGAATATTTTAGTGTATCACACTTAAGTAACTGAAAAGCTGAAATGCAAAAGATAGATAACATCATTGTGATAATAAAAGAAAATTTGACTCCCATTTGTTTTCTCCATAAATTTATATTGCCTATCAGTTTATTAGATGATGACTTTCCTCCTCTCCACATGTCTCTTTTGTTACCTCTCTGAGGTTATGTCTTTGATCCTCTTTGGATACCACTCTGGCTCTTCCATTCTTAGGTATTTGTAATTTTTATCTCAGTCCCAAATAAGCCATTTAATAATGCCAAGAGGACCATTTTCAATGGAATATTATTGTGATTTACTAGGTCTGCAAATGTATTATTTAGGTAAGGGAAAGAGGATTTTCTTGTACATCACACAGAAGTTGGCCCATGCACTTAATAAAAGCTCATTATGGAAAGATTATAAACGTATAACAATACATTTTAAGTGAGATGCAATGATCCATAAAATTGGTGTGGCTAATTAGCAGATCAAATCTCTGTAAGAACTGGATGTCTTTAATATCCTGCAGTTGCTTAGTTGTATAGATATTTTACTATCCACAAATGTTTAGGAAAATTAAATAATAGTATAAATGTTCAGTGGGATGAAAGCAACTGTAAAATGAAACCAAACAAAATGAGTTTATTTTGTTAATAGAATAAAGAGAATCCCAGTGTTAATATAACATTACACAAAATCTAGAGCAAACATCCTCTGAATCCCAGCCTCATTTCACATGTAATTAACCTTTCTCAATCAAGCTAAGCATCCCTCACTCCTCCTTCTCAACTGCTGCACATCCACATCTCTTCTTTCACGTGAATAAAAGGCAGGCATCAATTTAGATTAGTAATACTGTCTTATACTGTGCCTCCAGAGCAATGTCATCCCAAGAATATTTTGAATTCCAATTATTTCTCCCAGTTCATGTGTATATTTTACAAATCTTGTTTCTTCTTGAGGAAGTAGGAGACATTTGATGCTAATGGATAATCTGTTTTAATAGTAAAATCTCAACTATTAGTCACAACTCAGGTGGACATGTCTTTTATATTGGTCTTCTAGCAGCCACCAGCTGCTTTCTGGTAAATGTTAATAATTTGAGTGTAGTAATCCACTCCTTTGGGTTGGATTCCATGCAGTGTATACACAGATAGAATATATTACCTAGGCTTAGGCTAATCATCACAGTTATCCTGGCCTCAGTGATTTGTAAACAAATGGGCGTAAGACTCAAGTTGCACCCGTCAGGTTGATTATAATGGCAAATGTTAAGAACTACTGGGAAGGGAATCTTTCTCTTTCTCTTTGGACTTAAACTTGAGAGGATGTGAGGGTATCACTGCTGTAGCATTTCTACTACTACAGATGCAGAGATTAAAGCCAGCACATGGAGGAGAGTTCAACCAGGAGCAGGGAGAAACCACATCCTGCTGATATTTGAGTGTATATAGAGCCATTTCTGAATTCCGTTTTACCCCGAGTTTTTCCAGTTACATGAGTCAACAACTTTTCTTCTTTTAGTTTGTACAGTGTTTTTTATCATAACCAAAAGAGTTCCAAATTATACAACATTAGGCCAATGTGTGGTAATAATAAAGCTAAAATTGTAGGCTGAGAAATCATACAAACTTGAGTTTTAATTCCAGTTCAGCTACTAACTTCCTGAATTTTCTTTGGCAAATAGTTTAAGCTAAGGATATGATACAGTTTCTTTCAATGTTTAGGTGTCTATGAAAGCTTTGTTGTACCTATTAAATTACATGTGCATGAATTTTTCATAAAAGACATGTGAGTACGCAATAAATAGTTATTATTTTATAACATTGACTTTGCAGAGATTTTATTAAAAACTAAGAGCTATGGAAGTGTTTTTATTTCAGTAAAACTAAATCTTATTTTAGGTTATCGATTACGTTTACCTATATACTAAAGTATTTCTGGTTCTAGAAATGTGTTTAGCCTTGCAATTTAGAGACTTGGGAGGGTCAGGAAGATGAAACAAAATTCTGTTCTGAAAAACTGAAAAAGTCATAAGCTTAAAATGGATATATATTGTTACCAGCATTCCTCAATTGTTTAGAAGTGAAGTGAAGTAAAGTGAAGTTGGCTTGGCGTGGTGGCTCACACCTGTAATTTCAGCACTTTGGGAGGCCAAGGCAGGCAGATCTTGAGGTCAGGAGATCGAGACTATCCTGGCTAACACGGTGAAACCCCATCTCCACTAAAAAACAAAAAATTAGCCAGGTGTCGTGGTGGGCCCCTGTAGTCCCAGCTACTCAGGAAGCTGAAGCAGGAGAATGGCGTGAACCCAAGAGGTGGAGCTGGCAGTGAGCCGAGACCATGCCACTGTACTCTAGCCTGGGTGACAGTGAGACTCTGTCTCAAAAAAGAAAAAAAAAAAAAGTGAAAAGTGAAGTGAAATGAAGTAACTTACACTGAGTAGATCAATGAGATTTGCAAAAAGGATACACAAAATGATAGACAGGAACATCACTTCAAAATGTCCAACGAGTTTATGTTTTCTAGTCTACTAATAATATGAAGAAATAAACCAGAAACTGAACAACATAGCTCACTAGAATGATGATTGTGTATACATTGTCTTTTACATTATAATAAAACAGAAATCCTTAAGTGTTGTTTCTTTACTAAGGGCATAGGAGCCTGGTGAGAAAACTTCAAAAACCACTGCTAAAAGAAATGTGAGCAGAGAAAGAGAAAGAGAAAAAACAAGCAAACAAAATTTTCATTCACAGTAGCCTACTATCATAACACAACTTGATTCTAAGTACATTTAACTTTATGTCACAGCCTGAAATATAATTTTAAGTAAAAATGTTGACTTCAGTGTGCTCAGAGATACAGTTATAACTTTCATTTTAATAAACAAAAAATTATAACACTAAAATAGGTGTCCATGAAGCAAAAAGGAGTGGATATAAAAAATTAGAGAATTTGGAATTGATATAGATGGTTATTAAGTTTTAACTAATCACAATAGACACTACAACTTTACATTAGATACAATTTTAAAAGACATTGGAATATTATACTAAAAAATTTATCTGGATTGTAACACAGAAAAATAGAGGTAAAAGTTGAAAGAGCAGTTCTGAAAGCACATAGAGGAGCTCCAATATTAATTCCAGAATAAAATTTTGAAAATTTTAAAAGAATAATATTTAAAGAAATAACAGCTAAAATTTTCCAGAATTAAAAAAATTTCTAAGACTTACAAAGTCCTGAGTAAGATGAACAAAAATAAATAAATCCTTAGTCACATTTCAATGATGTTGCATTATCAAAGATCAAGGGAAAAAAATCGCAAAACCTTTAGAAAATATGTATTGTTTACAATGATATTAAAACAAAAATCTCAGCAGCAAGAATAGATGCCAGTAGATAATACAGTAATATCTCTAAAGTGCCTAGGAAAAATTAATGTCAGCCTGGAATTCAATATAAAGTTGATTACCATCAAAATGAGGAAGAAATAAACATTATTACAGACATTCAGAAAATTAATCCCTTACATATTTTTGCTGAAAGAACTATACTAATAGAATTATTTACTTAGGAAAAAATTAAATGACTTCAAAGGGAAGAGGTGGGAAAAAAATAATGAGCACAGAACTTTATTAAAATTATCAGCAAATATAAAACAAGTAGAGTTTTTGTATCAATAGAAAAAAACATGAAAATTTCTAGGCAATGTTGACAAGATTGAGTGTTAATGAGATGCTTTGTGGAGAACTTAAATGTGCTAAGGTCTCTGTCATGCTTGGATGAATAAAATAATAAATAACTTTAGACTGTTATTAAGAAAACTTAGTTATTTATGTATTTTAAAATAGGTGTAATAATTAAAAGAATGAAAAAATTATAAAGCTTCCAAACTAATAAAAATAATATAGCAAAACTATTCAATTCTACTGAAAGTAGAAAGAGAAAGGAATAAAATAGAAAATTAATAGCAAAGATAAATTTAAATTAAAATCAAGTAAAATAAGCACAAACATATCAGTAGGCATATTAAATAAAATGCATTAAACTTGCATATTAAAGGATTGAGGGGAGATGACATCTGAAAGATGGAATATAAATCCTCAGCCCTTGTTCTGTTACCAAAACATCAATTTAACAATATATATTAAATAAAATACTTTCATGAGAATTCCAGAATCCAGTTAAGAGACAGTAGTACCTCGGGCAAACACAAGGCCAAGAACAGTCATAATAAAATAAGTAAGAAAAGCAATTTCATTTTATCCACATCAGCTCCTACCCCAAAGCAGTATAGCTCAGCACCAGGAGAGAACAGCTCGATTTGGACAGAGAAGAGTGGAAGGAGTGTCCATTGTCTGGCTTTTTGAAGGGCTGCCTGAGGGACTAATTTCTGTCTTGCTCCATTTGAAGTGCTGATGGAACTGGCATGTTTGGATGCCTGGAAGAAACTGAGAACAAAGAAGAGGGAAAAGTGATGGAAGAGGTTTACTGTGGCCAGCACAGTTGGGTGTAATTGTTGCACAACTCAAGTCTTCTTCCTTAGAAAGGAGGGAGATGGATAGAGGCTGTATCTGACATGCCAGATCTTTTGAGGGATGTCCAAATGACTGGTATCTGTTTTGTCTGACTTGGGATGCTGACAGGGAGCTGGCATACTTTGGATGCCTGGAGGCCACTGAGGAGAAGGGTGAACAGCGAGGCTTCCTGCAGTAGAACCATAGAATCTGCAATGTCATAGACAAATGCCAGAGGAATTCAGGGATTACAAACTACTGAAGAAGAAACCAGTGTCTGTTTAACTGAGCAACTGTATGCACAGAACTAGAGAAGTTACATCTCCCTAAAAAGGTTTAGAGGCCCCAGAATCTATAGCCAGACTGAATGGTGAGTACTTTTTTTTTTTTTCTTTACAAATCCAGTCCATGAAGACTGGGAAAATGGCTGATTTTTTCAAACGCATGGATCCCAACACAAAGTTATGTGACACATGATGAAATGGGAAAACATGGACCCCAAAAAGGTACAAAATAAATTAAATCTTCATAAACCAATCCTAAAGAAAGAGAAGTATATGGATTACCAGACAAAGAATTCAAAAATTCCATCATAAATATGCTCTACTAGTTCAAAAAAACTATGCATGATTGAAATTACACTATCAACAGAGAAAAAGGAATGTAAAAGACAACCAAGTAGATATTTTGGAGCTGAAGAACATAATTCACTAGAGTCATTCAAAGAAGACTTGATCAAGCAGAAGAAAGAATCAATGAACTCAAATATGGGTCATTTGAAATTATCCAGCTAGAAGAACAAAAGGGAAAAATTACAGTAAGGAAGAATGAAGGCCTAAGGGACTTATGGGGCACCATTAAGAGAACCAATATGTGCATTATGAAATATTCGGAAAGAAAAGAGAAAAAGAAAGGACAAGGAAGTTGATTTTTAAAAAATAATGGATGAAAACTTTTCAAATCTAAGGAAGGATTCAAGAAGCCACACAAATTCTCTTACTGCAACTAACTCAGAGAATTCGTGGCCAGGAACATTATGATTACAAATGATCACAATGATTACTTTGTGAAAAGTCAAAGACAAAGAGATAATTTTCAAAGCAGCAAGAGAAAAAAGCAACTTATCACATACAAGGAAAGCTCTCCTTATCCTCATCCATAGGATGATGAGTAGATTTCTCTGTGGAAATCTTTCAGGTCAGAAGGAAATGGGATGACATATTCAAATCATTAAAAGAAAAAAAAATACTATCAAGAATGCTAGAGTCATTAAAACTATCTTTTGAAATTCAAGCAGAAATAAAGACTTCCAGATAAACAAAAGTAATGGAGTTCAACCGCATTAGACCTGCCTTATAGGCAATACTAAAGGGAGAACTTCGAGTTGAAACAAGAGGATACTAAATAGCAATACAAAAAAATTGAAAATATAAAGTTTTCTGATAAAGGTAAATACATAGACAACCACAGAGTATTGTTATACTTAATGGTGGCAAGTAAATCCTTTTAAATTACAATATAGAAGTAAAAAAACAAAAAATAGGCCAGGCGCAGTGGCTCATGCCTGTAATCCCAGCACTTTGGGAGGCCGAGGCAGGTAGATCACAAGGTCAGCAGACGGAGACCATCCTGACTAACACGGTGAAACCCCGTCTTTACTAAACATACAAAAAAATTAGCCGGGTATGTTGGCAGGCGCCTGTAGTCCCAGCTACTTGGGAGGCTGAGGCAGGAGAATGGCGTGAACCCAGGAGGCGGAGCTTGCAGTGAGCCGAGATCGAGTCACTGCACTCCAGCCTGGGTGACAGACCAAGACTCCGTCTCAAAAAAAGAAAGAAAGAAAGGAAAGAAAGGAAAGAAAGGAAAGAAAGGAAAGAAAGAAAGAAAGAAAGAAAGAAAGAAAGGAAAGAAAGAAAGAAAGAAAGAAAGAAAGAAAGAAAGAAAGAAAGAAAGAAAGAAAGAAAGAAAGAAAGAAGTGACTCAAAAATACATTAGTGGTTACATAACATAAAAAAGATATAATTTGTGACATCAATAACAAAGTGTGTGTGTGTGTGAGAAGTGTAAAATACTTGCATGCAATTAAAGTTAAGTTCCTGTCATCTTAAAATGGATTGTTATAAATATAATAAATTTTATGTAATCTCCCTGGTAAAAACAAATATAATACCTATAGAAGATGCACAAAGGATATGAAAAACGTATAAAAGTATATCAGTACCAAAATATTAGTGAAACATGAAGACAGTAATACAGAAAAGAGGAACAAAAAAACCTTACAAGACAGACAGAAAAGCAATTAACAAAGTGGCACTAGTAAGTCTTTATCAAAAATTATTTTAAGTATAAATGGATTAAGTTTTCCTATTAAAAGACACAGAGACAAAATAGACAAAAAAAAAAAAAATCCAACTATATGCTATCTATAAGAGACTCACTTTAAATTTAAGGACACATAAGGCCGGGCACAGTGACTCATGCCTATAATCCCAGCAGTTTTGGAGGCCAAGGCAGGTGGATCTCTTGAAGTCAGAAGTTTGAGACCAGCCTGGCCAACATGGTGAAACCCCATCTCTACCAAAAATATAAAAGATTAGCTGGGTGTGGTGGCTTGTATCTGTAATCCCAGCTACTCAGGAGGCTGAGACAGGAGAATCGCTTGAACCCGGGAGGCAGAGGTTGACTTGAGCTGAGATTGCACCAATGTACTCTAGCCTGGGTGACAGAGCAAGACTCAGTTTCAGAAAAAAAAAAAAAAAAAAAAAAATTCATTCATTCATTTAAGGACACACATAGGCTGAAAGTGAAAGGATGGATATAGATATTCTATGCAAATGGTAACGAAAAGAGTAAGCGTGGCTGTGCTTATATAAAACAAAATAAACTTTAATTGAAAAAATGTCAAAAGAGACAAAGGAGGAAATTATGTAATAATAAAAGGCTCAATTCTTTAAGATATAATAATTATAAACATATATACATACAAAATCAAACACCAAAATTACATGACACAAACATTGGCTGAACTGAATACAGAAATGGACAATGATACTTAATAGTAAGGATTTCAATACTTCACCTTCAATGAAAGATAGATTATCTAGACAGAATATCAATAAGGGATCAAAGATCAAAGAACTCAATACTATAGACCAAAGGGATTTAAAAGAAAGATACAAAACATTTTACACAATAGCAGCAAAATACCCATTCTTCCCAAATGTATATGTAACATTATTCAAGATAAATCATAACCGAGCTCAAAAATCAAGTCTTAACAAATTTTAAAAGATTGAAATTATATCAGGTGTCTTTTCTGACCACAATGAAATGAAACTAGAATTAATGGCAGAAGGAAAATTAGAAAAATTACAAATATGTGGACATAAAACAACACACTTTTAAGCAACCAATGACTCGAAAAAGAAATCTAAAGAGAGATTAGAAATAATCCAAGACAAATGGAAATGAAATTGCAACATACCAAAACTAAGGGGAGGCAGAAAAAGCAGTACCAAGAGGGAAATTTATAGTGATAAATGCCTACATTAAAAAGAAAAAACCTCAAATTAACAACCTAAATTTACATTTCAAGAAATTCAAAAATAGATAGAAATAAGGCCAAACTGAGCAGAAAGAAGGATACAATTAAGATAGGAAAAGAAATAAATGAAATAGAGAATAGAAAGAAGTCAACAAAATTGAGTTGGTTTTTTTAAGATCAATAATGAACAAAACTTATCCACATTAATTTAAAAAAGAGAAAAGATAAGAATACATAAAACCAGAAATGAAAGAGGAGATATTACAACTTTTGCTACAAACATTACAATGATTATAAGAGACTACCATCAACAATTATATGCTAGCAAACTGGATAATCTAGAAGAAATGGATAAATTCCTTAAAACATATAATCTACCAAGACTGTACATTGAAAAAAATAGAAAGGTTGAGCAGACCAATAACCGGTATTGAGATTGAATTAATTATCAAAAATATCCCAATAATGAAAAGGCTAGGACCAGAGGGCTTCACTGGTGAATTCTACCCATCGTTCCATCCTTCTCCAACTCCTCTGGAAACCTGAAGAGGAGGCAACACTTCTCAACTCACTGCACAAGGCCAGAATAGCCTTGTTACCAAAGCTAGGAAAAGATACTGCAAGAAGAGAAAACTACAGCTCAATATCCCTAATGAATATAGAGGCAAAAGTCCTCAAAAAAAATTTGAAAAACCAATTTCAACAGCATATTAAAGGGATCATATACCATGACCTAGTGGACCATACCCCTGAGATGCAAGGTTGGTTCAATATGTAAAAATCAACCACTGTGATATACTACATTGATAGAATGAAGGACAAAAATTACATGATCATCTCAAAACATACAAAGTATTTGGCAAAATTCAATACCCTTCCATGTTAATAACACTCAACAAACTAGGAATAGAAGGAAATTACCTCAACATAATAAAAGTCATATATGAGAATCCCACAGCTAACATTTTACTCAATGATAAAAAGCTGAAGGCCTCTCCTCTAAGCTCAGGAACAAGACAAGGATGTTCACTCTCACTACTTCTATTCAACATTGTAGTGGAAATACTAGCCAGAGCAATTAGGCAACAAAAAGAAATAAAAGGCGTCTGAATCAGAGAGGAAGAAGTAAAATTATCTTCTTCACAGATGGCATAATCTTATACGTAGAAAACTCTAAAAATTCCACCAAAACAATCTGTTAGAACTAATAAAAGAATATAGCAAAGTTGCAGGACATGAAATCAACATACAACAGTAAATGCTTTTCTATACTCTACCAATAAAAAATCTGAAAAAGAAATTAAGATAATTTCATTTACAAATGCATCAAAAAAAAAAATACTTAAGAATAAGCTTAACCAAGGAGATAAAAGATTTGTATACTGAAAATTACAAAATGTTGTTGAAAAAAAGTCAAATAAATGGAAAGATGTTATGTTTATGAATCAGAAAATTTAGTATTTTTTAAAATGTCTGCATACCCAAGGGAATCTACAGATTGAATCTGGTCCCTATCAAAAGCCCAGTGATGTTTGCAGAAATAGAGAAAAAAAATCCTAAAATTTATTTGGACTCACAAAGGGCCTCATACAGCCAAAAGAATAATGAGAAAAAACAAAGCTGGAGGCTTTGCATTTTCTAATTTTAAAACACATTACTAAGTTACTGGCATAAAGATACTGGCATAAAGACAAACATACAGACAAATGGAACAAAATTGAAACTCTGAAATATACCCACAAAATTATGGCCATAATTATTAACTTTAAAAAGGTTTAAAATTTATCTGAAAATGACAAAAAAACTCCACGTCAATAACCTCATTTGAAATTTTAGTGAAACAGTTAAACACAAATTGTTAACTCAGTAAAATAAAATACTTAGCAAAAGAATAGTCATTAAATAAATTGAATTGAGGATTCTATTACAGTAGATTGAGAGTGGATTGGATATTTGCTTTTAATGCCACTACTTCCAAATTCTCCACTGCAGTGATAGTGGAGAAATAAAGTAAAAAACTCACAGAGGCAAATTAAATAGAAGCAGCAATTGCAGCAGAAAAGATAGGTCAGCAAAATATTAACAGCTGGAAAGCAAATGTACTAGTGGTAATTAATTTGACAGGGTATTGAGAAAGCCTATTTGTGTCTCACAATACCCTGAAAAGTCTCAGGAACAAAAGGTTCCTGACATTGCCATATGGGAGAATATGGGCTGCAAACATGAGGAATATCTGAAAGGCTAGATAAGTTAAGTTAGTCATCTAGATGACTTCTTGCTCATGTACAATTACAGGTTTAGTATAAAGAAAGGCTGGACTAGAACATCAACCTTGGGTACTGATCCCACTTTTGGAATGTAGAGATTGGGAGATAGGGAGAGGTCATATGGAACACAATTGGTTCTAGTCAGAGTCCCTGCTCCCCAACTTGGTGCCAAGAACCCTGCTAGCCTTCCTATAGAGAGACTGGTGTAAGGGAAGATACTTGCACCCTACCCTCAGCAAAATGGCCATGTCCCACTCAATTACTCTCCAGAGAAGCCTACTAGAGGGTATCTGAGCTTCTCATCAGCTGTCTAGTGTTTTGCTCTTAAATATGAGCCAACTCCAAAGATGCCTCAACATTTGAAGAAAATCTTAGAGATGAAAACAGAAACCAAACCAAACATTACAGAAAAGCAACTCAGAGAAAGCAGAGAGCAGGCAAATACATAGAGATGGAGAATAAAAAATATTTAAAGCATATGCTCACGAACCATAGAAAGATTTAAAAACATCCATGGAAGAAGTTATACAAAAGTAATATTCACAAAACAACACCCTCCAAAAAATCTTGATTATTAAACATGAGATAGAAAATATTTAAAAATAAGTAGAAAAGTCGGAAGACAAAGTAGGAAAAAAAATCTCCCAGAAACTAAACTAAAATGACAGATTCAAAATATGAGAGAAAATTTAATAATTGTTTAAGGAGTTCTTTTATTTTATTTTATTTTATTTNAGTCGGAAGACAAAGTAGGAAAAAAAATCTCCCAGAAACTAAACTAAAATGACAGATTCAAAATATGAGAGAAAATTTAATAATTGTTTAAGGAGTTCTTTTTATTTTATTTTATTTTATTTATTTATTTTTTTGAGATGGAGTCTGGCTCTGTCGCCCAGGCTGGAGTGCAGTGGTGCAATCTCGGCTCACTGCAAGCTCCGCCTCCCGGGTTCACGTCATTCTCCTGTCTCAGCCTCCTGAGTAGCTGGGACTACAGGCGCCCGCCACCTCGCCCGGCTAATTTTTTTTTGTATTTTTAGTAGAGATGGGGTTTCACCGTAGTCTGGATCTCCTGACCTTGTGATCCGCACGCCTCGGCCTCCCAAAGTGCTGGGATTACACTTTGGTGAGTGTAATCTTTGGGTGAGCCACCGCGCCCGGCCTAAGGAGTTCTAATATATGGATAACAGGAGTTCCAGAAGATAAGGACGAATAAAATGGAGAGGGTTGTAGTTATCAGAGAAATAATAAAACAGAAATTTCCAGGACATAAGTCCACGAATTTCAGTACTGAAAGGTCCCACTGAGGGGTTAGCATGAAAAAGGGGAAAAAGACCACCTCAATGGATATTACTGTGAAATTTCAGAATGCATGTAGTAAATCAAGTATACCAGAAACCCTGGCCACAGACAAAAGCAGAGCCACACTGAGAGCTGACGCAGATTACAGAACAACCAGTCCAGATGGAGCAGGAGGGCCCACAGGTATGCATCAAATAAAAAAATTATATCACCTGATGAAGTTGTGTATTGAGAATCAGAGGGTGCATCTAGGAGAACACTGGAAGCAAGTAGGCAAAGAAAAAAATACCCAAGAAATTATTAACTCCCAGGATGACAAATATTGTATTCATAAGTTATTCATAGTCCACTATGTGGCTCAGCTGTGAATAACATTTACAAAGACAAAATAATGTAAACACTGAAATAACTGATTAAACTAAGATAATGAGGTAACTGTGGTGTGTATTAATATAGACTTTATATATTAGAGAGGGGAGGAGTTTCAGTGAGTGACAAAAGTAGGCAGGGGGATGGAGAGGTGTGGAATGTAAATGAATTAAATCTTCTTCATACATAGACAATAGATAATATTCTTCACCTTAGCAACAGCACTTAATTCCAGTTAAATTTAGTTTCAAGTTTCATCCTGACTTGCAAAAGAAGTCTTATTGCAAGGGCCTTTAGAGACACCCAGTAGTCTGCTGACACCCCCTCCTCAGAGATCTGAGTTCCAACCCCATGGGACACCTCTTCCAAACTTCAAACAATTCTAACCTCTTCACTCTGTTCCAATAGCCATAGGGTGGGCAACTGCTTCTTGCAGTCACTACATTTTGGTAACTTAATTTTCTTTTAGCCTTTGCAGTTACTTAGCTAATTATTATTTATATCTGGTTAACAATTCTTTGTATATTAAATTTTTTCTGATGAACCAGTTGGTATGATTTCTATCTCTTGACTAGACTGGGACTGAAAAAATGTCTAAAACTGAAAATGAACAACAGCAATACACATGTCTTGAATACAAATATAGAGTTAAATATCAGTTAAAACTACTAAAGAGTTGTAGGTAGTGCTGGTTGTTTTTGTTTGTTTTGTTTTGTCTGGAGCAGAACAATTATTTCAAAAGAAATCTTTCAGGAAAACACTGTATTTAAAAGATAAAGTGGAACTTCTTTCATGGATAGGTAAAATCTGATCATTAACCAGAGATCTGCAACCTAAGGCACCTCCTTGGAAACCTATAGAGGGAAGCCAGAAAACATTTGTAACATGGATCATGAAAGAAGGAATTCTCCAAGTTCCATTTGTATACATAATAGTATAGAATCCTAGTTATGTGATTTACTAAACATTAATTTATCTATTATCTAGTGATAATATAGTCTATTGGTGTCCCCAAGTAATTACGACAATATTGAAGTCGAATGGAATATCACATTTATTTAAATGGTATAAAAAACTGAGAATTCAGAGAAGTCTCTCAGAGACATGGTGATAGGTGAAGTGGACCTTTCACATTAGAAACATGGGAAAGGAAATGGAGCATAGTCCCTCAGAAATAGTCATAAGGTAGGAGTCTTAAGCAACCAAATATTCTGGTCATAAGTCCACCATTTTACAACTGACACTTGTAAAAAATGTGGTTTGCAGGGATCATTCAAACATCAGTATCCTGAGTCCTGAGGTTGGTTTTGACACAGAGTAATTGCATCCTTTTCCCCAGTGTTTGTCTTAGCTTTCTCATGCCCCACTGATCCATTGACTCGGCCCCACAGGCTACTGACTTCAGTTTTCAGTGAAGAGCATGCTGAGATAGGGGCTTTGTTTCCTCCACTCTACCAATAGAATGATGCTGTCCTGGAAAGTCAGATTTCTAGGTACTTCAAGTTTCCTGTGGAAGTAGTTAATTATCCAACTGCAACTTTTATATTTCTAGGAGAATTACCTTCAATCCTTAGAGTCCCTGCAATGCTCTTGTGAATCAGACTTGAAAACAAGCTTTGTCAAGCAGCAGGGTTCATCTGAATGTAGGTCAAAAATAGAAAACCTTTCAAAAGATTAGCAGCAACTGGTGAAAGACAAGACAGTACCAAAATTATTCACAATCCCTTTCCTTCCTCTTAAATCTCATTAAGGATAGCATTGTTGCTGAAATTGACTATATTTTAACAGTTTGGTGCAGCTCAGAAAATATCTCTTTCATTCCAGTCTTCCCACCATTAGAGAGAAATTGTAAGCCCTAAATTTCCTTTTTATAGACCACAGGAAGAATATGGAGTAGAATATAGAAAACTTTTTACATGCCTATGTTGTATTAGAAGCAATTTGAATAGACATAGACTTCGTTTTAAAGCAATAAAATCAATTCCAATAAATTTTGGTACAGAACTTAACACAAAATGAAGCAACTTCCTTTGCAGAAGCGGTGTACATGATTTAGTAATGTCTGGCTTTTGAAAGTGTCTTCTCAATGTGTGTTTTCCTTCTAGACATAGATTTTTTTAAAAGACATAAGTAAAGAAATTTTGAACTTCCAAAGTCCGTTCATGTTTCTGTTTTCAAAGTACAGCTCATGTTAACTAACGAATGGGTGTGAATTTCAATTTACCTAAGGAATGGGAGTGAATTATTTTGGTCGTAAATGAATTTAGAACTAAATCCACTTAGGATCTAATTTGGTTTCAGAGCTAACATTTTTTGGCTCTTTTACTCATACCTCATCAAAATAAAGACAGTGTTCAGTGCTAATTAATATTAGAGTCTACTAACCTTGTCATTATTTTCTAATTTTTATAATAATCTTGTGAAATGGTAGGATTAGCCTTGGAATATAGAAGTTCAGCCTCAGAGGGTTTAGCCTCAAGTGTGCTAGAGGAGAGCCTGGAACTCTCTTTTCCCAAGGCAGAGTTTATTTCCTTTCCATCACGTCGAGATGCCTTCTTTGGTTAGAAACACACAGATTTAAATTGGGAACACAATCTATTGTGCCTGGTGGTAAGAAGCAGTAAATCGTATGTGGAAGATGAATTAGTTCAGACTTCACATAGCCTCTTTGGATGAGATTTCCACAGCTAGAGAAAACAAAACAAAACAAGAAGGGAAGAGTTGACACCTCAAAAGGAAATTGCAACCATTTGTTTGGGGGAAGAAATAAAAATTTCCTGATCTTTTCTTTATGGAAACTGCCGTTGTTGTTGAATACATAACCTTATGGAAATTTGTATGGATGTTATCAGATACTCTTGGTACAAAATAGGATCTATTCTTTACAAAAATCCCCCCGTGTTTTTGTCAGGCACATTTGTGAGTGTAAACTGGTAAAGACTTTCTGGAATGAAGTTGTGTCCAGAATCTATGAAATTTCACATCCTTTTACTTTGAAATTTTACATTCAGAAAATTTTCCTAAGGAAAAGATTAGAAATGCAGACAAAAATGTATGTATAATATTGTTTATTGAAGTGCTATTTATAATACTGAAAAACTGGAAACAAACCCAAATGTCTGACTTTATGGAAATGTTTAAATATATTAGGATATATGCAAAAGGTGGAATATGAAACAGCAAACACAATGTAGTTGAAGGAATTTTTATGGCTTGGGGAAATATTTAATATAATATAAACATATAAGCATTTGTTTTGCTTAAGTAAGTCTAAGCATAATAAAATCAATGCAGAATACGATCTCAATTTTGGGAGGGAAGTATATTTACAAAAGAAAAGGACAGGAAGGAAAATTATTAATATTTATATGACCAATATATAATAATACATAACAACATCAATTATAACTGTGAGATTATGAAAGATTTTTTCTTCTTTATGCTTTTATTTTCTAAATTTTAATAATGTACATATATTTTTACAATGAAAATATAAATAATAATACCTGTATAAAATAGTTTTAAATATTATCACTGTTCTTTCAGACTTGTCAATTTAAGCGTTTTTTCTTTTGTTCCTATATAGATGGTTTCTCAAAATACGCCTGCTAATTTTTGCATCATTCTGAATATTACTACTTTTACAGATTCATTCAGCATTTACAATGGCATGCCAATTTAAACCATCAGCAGTAAAATGCAGCTTATATAAATGCATATATTGTTAATGCTATGAGTCTCTTTTTTGTTTTACTTAAGTCTGGTTTTAGGAAGCCAGAGGTAATTCAGGTACTACCATATTTCATTAAAAGGGTTTCAATTCTTTAAAATTTGTAATTAGTTTGGCCTAATCATTTAAACTATACATGAATGGACCTTTCTTCCTCATTCTTAGACCTATTCTTGAACCTATTGCTCCACAAGTAGCTTTTTTGTTTTTCTTTTAAAATAAAGTAAGCATGCAATATTTTATATTGGTGATTGTAATACTGGAGTTTAAATTTATCTAATTGCTTTTTATCAAGATAATTCATCATTGAGAGTACTTTTGTTTTATACCATTCAAACATTAAAGCAACTCTTTATTTTTTTGATGACTTAAAATTCTTTTAAGTAAGTACATAGGTGTGCAACTAGGAGAAATAATGACTTTCATATGTGAATTACCTAAATGTCTTACACACAAATAGAATTTGAATATAAAAGCAGTCAAGGTAAAGTTAGCATCAGGACACCAATATCTATAAGGTCTCACATGTTTCAATGCATTCTTTTTATTCACAAATCTTTCCAGATATTTCCAGGAATATTCAAGGATAATAGTTATTTACATGAGCTCAGGAAAAACACCCTGCCATGTAACTCTGTCCTGGCCTCCTCTTCATGTCACATCACCATTTCCTTCTTAAGAATGCTAGAGTGACACTTTGGAAATACATTGAATGAAGTTAAAGAAGGAGCTGGAGAAAGGAGAAATAGATAAATAAATTACTCTCAAATTATACCAGTGAATAATATTTTTATGATTATAGGTGACATAGTTTGGATATTTGTCTCCCTTAAACTCATGCTGAAATGTAACCCACAATGTTGGAGGTGGGGCCTGGTGGGAGGTGTTTTGGTCATGGGGTTGGATCCCTCATAGCTTGGGACTGTCCTTGCTATAGTGAGTTCTCATGAAATCTGATCTGATTGTTTTGAACTGTGTGGCAACTGCTCCCCCTTACTCTCTCTTTTGCTCTTGCCCTGGCCACATGACATGCCTGGTTTCTGCTTCACCTTCCACCACAAGTAAAAGCTCCCTGAGGCCTCCCCAGAAGCCAGGCGGATGCTGGCACCATGCTAGTACAAACTGCAGAAACTTGAGCCAATTAAACTTCTTTTCTTCATAAATCACCCAGTCTTGTGTGTTTCTTTATAGCAATGCAAGAGCAGTCTAACAATAAGACTAAAAATACCTTACTATAAAAGCATCTGAAACTATAGAAAGAAAATAAAGCATTTTCATCATCTCTATCACATGTGCTCTCCTTTCAGACTTTTAAAAATAATATAGATGTGCTGATTCTATCTTTACAAAATGCAATCAGACTGAAATATACTTGCTTATACGCTTAGTAGTACAAAGTAGACATCTTTCCCTTTCAAAAACCATACATTTATATCACTATTTTAATAGCCATAGAATTCCAATGAGATTTCCATGTTTATTTATGAATCACTAATTATTTTCACTTTTTGCATTACGACAGATAATTATCCTTGTATATACATTTTACATATTTTCTGATTTCTCCCCTAAGGCTAAATTCTTATATGTGAAATTGCTAAATCAAAGAAGAGGCATAATTTTCAGTTTTTGTTTAATATGTCAAGTAGAAATTCATTGAGACTTCAAAAGGGATTGAGAAATAAATACACACACACACACACACACACACACACACACACACACAAAGCTATATCTAATTTTTTTTCCTGTTCCAGTTGCTTACTTTCTATTTTGACACTAACATATTAATTTTAAATTATTTTAACTTTACAATGTATTAATAACTAGCAGAGATTTCCTCCATCACTCTTTTTATACATATTTTCCAGTGATTTTCAAAGTTTGTTCTAAGAATTCCTTTATAAAATGACTTTGTCAAGTTATCCCCTAAACCATAGGTTTTCAATTTGGAGCATATTTTGAATGCAGTTTTTTTGTTATGTCTATGATTGTTCTTGCTTTACACAATGTGCCATCTTAACTGATTCTCTATATAAACCACCATAGGAATCATAAATCATAACATTTAATTATATGTTTAATATTTATATCTCTAATTTTATATTCTTGACTGATTACATTAGAGAACAATTCTGGGATTATGTTACATCATAGTAGGGCTAAACTTCTATATCTTTCTTCTAATTTCATTTTTTCAAAAGCATGATGCCAGCTTCCAGATTGAGATAGATTTTTAAAAATTCTTTTATTCTTATTTTAGTTAGGTGTCATTGTTTTGTTTTTTGGTCAATAATGATTATTGTATTTTCATCCATTATATTGTCTACTGTGTAGTCAATGATAAATATTTTTTCTATTGACCTCTTAATCTGATGAATTATTAATTTCTTAACAGGAATTAGCCCTACCATACTGATGGCAGCAGTGTCTCACCTGGAGTGGCTGCTGGCATGATGCCAGATGCAGTGAGGGATGCCCAGCCAGGGCTGTGTGCTCCATGGAGCCAGCAGGAGCCAGGAACAGGCAGAAACCCCACCCACTTCTGAGTTGGCAGGGTGGGAGCCTAGCGCTCCCCAGTCACAGCTGCAGCCACCCAGCCACAGCTGTGGACCCAGGCATCCCTGTGCTCTTGGGGGCCAGAAGCAGGAAGAATCCCTACCCTCTCAGACACAGCTGCAGCCACCCAAGCTGCAGCTGCAGACCAAGGCATTTCTGAAATCTCAGGGGCCCAGGAAGGCCCCCCTCCCTCCACAGGCACAGAAGTGCCTGTTTCTGCTGCCTGACCTCTCCCCAGTGCCCACTTGGATCTCAGAGCAAAGTCGAGGCCAAGCCTGGCCACTGTCACAACACAGCTGGGTGTGCACACCCTCAGGGCAGCACTGAAATTCCAGTCCCCTGCCACTTCAGCCCCCTTCACACTTTGGACACTGAGGAGCACAGGAGGGAGACTGAGGAGGTACTGAGGGCAGCCCAGCCCTGGCCTGCTGGCACCCCTCGCATGAACAGCCTGAGCCCCACAAACAGAGGCAGGAGGCAGACAAGCTCCTGACTGAAAGGGGCGAGTCCCTGGTGAAGCCCCACCTTCAAGCCTGGGAAGGCCTAAAGACTGGGGGCCAGGCTGCCAGTCCCACAGACAGGAGTGGGAACTTATGGTACTTTTTCTGGGCCAACCCATGGCTGCACAGGGGCTAATCAGCATGCACTTACCCCCCTCTGAAGCCCATAAAAACCCTGGACTCAGCCAGACTTGAAGTGATGTTGGGACTTCCTGCCTGCAGAGAAGAGCTATCCCTCCAGGATCTCCTCTTATGCTGATAGCTGAGCAGATGACGGGACTAACAGCTGTAGAGAGGAGCTATCCACTCCAAGGTCTCCACTCTGCTGAGAGATGAACACTTGACGGGATGACTTGCCTGTTGAGAGGAGCTGAGCTGCACACTCCAGGGTCTCCTCTCTGCTGAGAAATGTACACTCAATGGGATGACCTGCCTGTGGAGAGGAGCTACCCATTCCAGGGTCTCCTGTCTGCTGAGAGCTGAATACTCACAGAGATACCCTGGCTGTGGAGAGGAGCTACCCACTGTGGGTCTCTTCTGGGCTGGTCTATCACTCAACAAAGCTCCTCTTTACTTTATTCACCCTCCTCTTGTCTGTGTACCTCATTCTTTCCATATGTGGGACAAGAACTTTGAGACCTGCCAAATGGTGGGGCTGAAAGAGCAGTAACACAAACAGGGCTGAAACACACCCCATGCTCGCCACATTGTGGATGACAAGAAGAAGAGATGAGAGAAGAGCTGTGCCCTTTTAGGGATCCCAGACTTAGGAGCTCCCCGAGCCAGGGCTGTGATATCCCCTTGGGGGGCCCTGTGTTTCCTGGCATCTCCAAGCTTCCAGGTGGAAGCTGTTAGTGGTACACCTCATCCAACCACAGCCTCTCAGTGGTCTGGCACCCAGGCTGGCACCTTGAGCTGCCCACCCCACCACAGCCTGCATGACTGGTGGTGTGCAGTAGCCAGTACCAGCGTTCGCTTGCTCACACATCTCTTGCCGCTTTGCTCACCCTTAGCAAGTATGGGATACAGGCCAGTAGCACATGCTGAGCACAGCCTGCCAGGCCTAGTGGGCCCAGCAGGCCCAAGCAAAACTCAGGTAAAGGTGCCACTGGCCACAGAGATTTCCAGCTGGCAAAGCAACACCCAAGGATCCTGTAACAATATTTCAAGTAAATCTTACACATTTATAGCACATTATATTGATAAATTTGTTTGTAAATATTTAGTTCTTTTGCTAACATTCATAAGTAATAATCTACATGTGAACTTTGTTCACACTAAATTTCTAAGATTAAAATCTGAGTTACACTGTTTTTTTAAGGCTTCTTGTATGTTTTTAATTAAATTTTTTAATTTTAATTTTTACAGATTTAGGGATAAAAGTATAATTGTTTTACATGGATATATTGCATATTGGTGAAATATGGGCTTTTTGTGCACTCATTATCCAAATAGTGTACATTGTACTCTTTGTTACCCCACTGCCACCCTCCCACCATTGGGTGTGTCCAATGTCTGTTTTTCCACTCTGTGTGAGCATTTGTACCCATTGTTTAACTCCCACTTATAATTGAGGAAAAAATAACTTGGAAAAGCTTTCTTTTTTTGTACTTGTGCAGGAAACACTTAAAACATCTAGTAGTTAATCTATTCTTGAATGTGTGAGGACATTATATTTGAAATTTTCTTATTTTTTTCTTGGAAGTAGTTCTTTGACAATTTTTATTCTTCCTGGTTAAATTTCTTTTAAGCTATAATATATTTGGTCAAAATTCTCTTCCAGTTTTACTGATTTGTATATTTTTAGAAAAGTCTTTATTTTTTAAGACTTCCAAATTTGTTATTATGAAGTTTTGCATAGTATTCACTTACAAATATATGTAAAGAACAGCACTTATATTCTCTTCCTAGCTTGTAACATTGTAAATTTATAGTTTCTTTTTCACTTTTGTTAAAATTCTCACTGAACATATGTCACTTTTTAAAATCTCTTCAAGATCCTGTCTCAAATTTATCAATTAGGTTTTTTATTACTTACTAATCTTTAAATTAGTCTATATTTGTTTTTCTACTACATGCTGTAAGTTTATTTTATTCTTCTTCATATGATTTTACATAGAACACTATATTTATAAGTATTAATCCGTATGATGTTATATAATGTGTTATAAATGATTATACAGTATATGATCATGTAATGTATATTAAATGATAAATTATGTAATGATGTGCATTATTTGGATATGATTATGCAATTATAATTCTATTTATTTGTATTTATGTCTCATTTTAATGTTATTAATCTTCTTTTGACTATGGTTTTGAACACATTTTATAAATTGTGATATATAGTTTTCTTATTGTCATACATTTCTAAATTTTTTTTGTCTTTTGTATGCTTTAAATCCTTTTATTCCAATATTGCAATAGTATTTTAAAATTCCTAATTTTATGTAATATTTTATTGCTTTAAGTTATTACATTTTAGTTTCATTGCATGGATATAGTGGAAATCACTGTGTTGTTCTTCTGGTTTTACTTTTTAATATATTGAGATTTTTTTAAAGATCTAATAGATGATCAATCTAAAACACATCTTTCACAGAGGTTTGGAAAGAAAGGGTACTTTTTAATATGTCAGATATAACAATGTGATATAGCCAGTAAATAAATTATAAAGTATATTATTCAAATATTTTATATATATGTCAGCTGTCATGAATGAATCCACCAGCTGAGCATGGTGGCATGTGCCTGTAATCCCAGCTTCTCAGGAGGCTAAGACAAAAGGATCAGTTCAGGTCAGGAGTTCAAGACCAGCCTTGACAACATAAAGAGACCCTGTCTCTTATAAAACAAAAAATTAAGGAAAAAAAAAAAAAAAAACTCCTAGCAAATGAATACAGCATATTTGAATTTCCTACTGTTAAATTTCTGTTATGTATGCCTATAAGTGCATCTTTTTTCTTTGCTTTATATATGTTATTGATTGTTAACCAACTCAATTGAGTGAGGAAGACTTGGTTCAAAATCTTTGTAACTCAGAACTTGCTATATGTCATCATGTGGCAATTAGTGTTCCAATAACTAAGCTAAAAGGTTACCAGATCCCAGAGAGGAGAACACTGGCAAACAGCCTCCATGATGGCCTCTAGTTGATTAAAATGATCTTGGTGTAGAGAAATCCTCTCTGCTCCACATGCGGGAAGATCTCCAGGCATTTATAGCACTGTTCATCTGAATCAGCAGCCTGGCCTGTCCCACCATGCCTGTGCAGAGATCTTGGTGCAGGGAGGCTCTCTCTGCTCATGTCCAGGCAGATCTCTAGCCATTCAGAGGGCCTGATTGCCTGGTTAGCAGTCTGAGTTACCCCACATCCTCTGTGCAGAGATCTTCATGCAGGGGGTCCCTCTCTGCTCCATGTTCAGGCAGATCTCCAGGCATTTGGAGGGCTTACTCTCTTGGGCTAGAATTTTAAGCCATCCGCCATCCCTGTGCAGAGAACTTGGAGTCAACCTAGTCCCAGCTTCATGACTAGGCACACCTGTGGGTACTTGGTGGCTGCCCACTGGATTCTTCCTTAGAAGTGGTGCCTGTGCCTGTAATAGGAGGACCTGTAGATGGACATGCCCTGTCCAGGCCTGCCCTTCAGGACTCCTACCCTCCCACAGCTGAGCAGGAACCTTAGACTGCCATACATTCCATGAATCAGCTAATTGCCTGAGGCAACAGAGAGCTTCTGCCAGTGTCAAGGATCAAGTACATACCCAGCTATATGGGCCTCAGCCAGCTCTTACGTATAAGAGCGATCCATGGACTTGTAGGTCAAACTCCACAGCTCAATATAAAAACTGCTGAAAGAAGTCCATAGGGCTATAGAAGCAAAGCCGAAAGACCAAAAGATGCTACTCAGCATTCTCTATAGTCACACCAGCTGGTGGGGAGGTTTGGGGAGGGAAAGAGAAAAAAAATAGTAACTATAGCACTACAGGTAAAGAAAGAAAAATAATCCTACCCACACAAAAATAAATGCAAATATTAGAAGTGCCAGAGCCTCTAGATGTGAAGGAACCAGTGCATAAATTCTGGCACCATGAAAAATCTGAATGTAGTAACACCACCAAGATTTTCACTTCCTGTCCAGCAATAGCCATTAGCTGAAATGGAAACTCAGGAATGACAGATAAAGAATTCAGAGCATGAATTACAAGGAAGCTTATTGAGATCCAAGACAATGTTGAAAATCAACACAAAGACACTTCTAAAGCAATCCAGGAAATGAAGAAAGAGGTAAATATATTTTTTTTTAGAAAACGTCAATCAGAGCTTTTGGAATTGAATAACTTACTTAAGGATATTCAAAATATAATTGAAAGCTTTATCAATAGACTGAACCAAGGAGAAGAAAGATTTTGAGAGCTTGAAGACTAATCTTTTGAAGTGACCCAATTAGACAAAAATGAAGAAAAAAATAATTTTTTAAAAAAGAACAAAGTCTTCAAGAAATATTGGACTATATAAAGTGACCAAACCTACGAATTATTGCCATTCCTGAGAAAGAAAGAGAAAAAGTGAACAACCTGGAAAAATTTTAGATGGAATAATTCAAGAAAAATTTCTTAATTTTGCTAGAGAGGTAGACATCCATATACAAGAAATTAGGAGACATCACCAAGGCTTATAGTTGCCAGATTGTCCAAGGTCAATGCCAAGGAAAAAATTCTTAAAGGCAGCTAGAAAAAAAGGTCAGGTCATGTACAAAGAGAACATCATTAGGCTAATAGCAGACAGCAGAAACCTTACAAGCAAAGAGAGACTGGAGCCCTTTTATTTTCTTTAAGAATGCTGAAAATAGGCCCCCAGTCTCTCCTCACTTGTAAGGTTTCTGCTGAGATGTCTGCTGTTAGCCTAATGGGGTTCTCCTTGTACATAATTAATAACTGAACTGCATATATATCTTAAATATATATGTATCCCAGTCTTATATCCCAGATACAAGAAATTCAGGGAACACCTATGAGATACTATACAAAACAAACATCACCAGGGCATATAATCACCAGAATGTCCAAAGTCAATGCTAAGGGAAAAAAAATCTTAAAGGCAGCTGGAGAAAAAGGTCAGATCATGTACAAAGAGAACCTCATTAGGCTAACAGCAGACTCCAGAAACCTTACAAGTGAGGAGAGATTGGGGATCTATTTATTTTCTTTAAGAATGCTGAAAATAGGCCTCCAATGTCTCCTTACCTGTAAGGTTTCTGCAGAGATGTTTGCTGTTGGCCTAATGGGGTTCTTTTTGTACATAGTTAATAACTGAATTGCATATATATCTTAAATATATATGTATTTCCAAGCACCCAGATTCATAAAACAAGTACTTCTAGATCTATGGAAAGACTTAGACAGCCACACAATAATAGTAGAGAATTTCAACACTCCACTGACAGCATTAAACAGATCAATGCAGAAAACTAACAGATTTTGGACTTAAACTCAACCCTTGACCAATTGTACCTAATCAACACCTGAAGAATTCTTCACCCATCAACCACAGAATGTACATTATTTTCATCTGTACATGGAACATACTCTAAGATAAGCCACATGCTTGGCCATAAAGCAAGACTCAATAATTTTTTTAAAAAAATCAAAATTCTACTAACCATACTTTCAGACCACAGTGGAATAAAATAAAAGTTAATACCAAAAGGTCTCTCAAAACCATAGAATTACATGGAAATTAAACAACTTGCTCCTGAATGACTTTTGAGCAAACAGTGAAGTCAAGGCAGAAATACAAAAGTATTTGAAACAAATAAAAAGAGAGACATAATATACCAAAATCTCCAGGATTCAGCAAAAGCAGTGTTAAGAGGAAAGCTTATAGCACTAAATACCTACCTCAAAAGTTAGAATAGCTCAAATTAGCAACCTTACATCACACCTAGAAAAATAAACAAACAAAAACAATAACAAACTAACCCTAAAACTAGCAGAAGAAAAGAAATAACTAAAATCTGAGCGAAACTGAACAAAATAGAGATCCAAAAATCCATACAAAGAATCAATTAAACCAAAAGCTGGTTGTTTGAAAGGACAAGCAAGATTGATAGACTGCTAGCTAGATTAGCAAAGAGAAAAAGAGAAGATCCAAATAAGCACGATCAGAAACAACAAAGGTGACATTAAAACTGATTCCATGGAAATACTAAAGATCCTCAAAGACTACTATAAACATCTCTGTGCACACAAACTAGAAAATCTAGAGGAAATGGATAAATTCCTGGAAACATACAATCTCCCAAGATTTAGTTAATTAGAAATTGAAACACTAAAGAGACCAATATTGAGTTTCAATTTTGAATCAGTAATAAACAAAACCTACCAACCAAAATGGTGACCAGATGGAGCCACAGCAGAATTCTGTCAGATGTACAAAGAATAGCTTGTACCAATTCTACTGAAACTATTGCCAAAAATTGAGCAGGAAGGACTCTCCGTATTGCATTGTACAAAGCCAGCATCACCCTGATAACAAAATCTGGCAAAGACACAATGAAGAAAGAAAATTACAGGCCAATATCCCTGATGAACATAGGCACTAAAATCCTCAACAAAATACTAGCAAAGTTAATTCAGTAGCACATCAAAACATTAATTCACCATGATCAAGTAGGCTTCATCCCTGGGATGCAAGATTGCAAGATTGGTTCAGTACGTGCAAATCAATAAATGTAATTCACCATATAAACAGAATTTAAAACAAAATCCATATGATCATCTCAATAAATGTGGAAAACTTTCAATAAAATCTAGCATCTTTTGTTCAAAAAAAAAAAAACAACTCAAGAAACTAAGTATCAAGGGAATATAACTCAAAATAATAAGAGCCATCTATGAAAACCCCACAGCCAACATCATACTGAATGGTTAAAAACTGGAAGCATTTCCCTTGAGAACTGAAACAAGATAAGGATGTCCACTCTCACCACTCCTATTTAACATAGTACTAGAAGTGCTAGCCAAAACAATCAGGTAAGAAAAAGAAATCAAGTAGGAGAAAAAGTAGTTAAACTAATTCTCTTCACTGATTATATAATTCTATACTTAGAAAACCCTAAGGACTCCACCAAAAGACTGTTAGAACTGATAAACAATTTTAACAAGGTTTCAAGATACAAAAGCAATGTACAGAAATCAGCATTTGTATACACCAATAATGTTTAAGCTGAGAGACAACTCAATAATGCAATCTTGTTTACAATAGCCACCAAAATGAAAACAGAACCCTAGGAATATATCTAACTAAGGAGGTGAAAGGTATCTACAAGGAGAAATACAAAACAATGCTTAAAAAAAATCATAGATGATACAAACAAATGGAAGACCATTCCATGTTTATGGATTAAAAGAATTGATATCATTAAAATAGCCATATTGCCCAAAGCAATTTACAGATTCAATGTTATTTCTATTAAACTACCAATGTCATTTTTCATAGAATTGGAAAAAACTATGCTAACATTTATACAGAACCAAAAAGAATCCAAATAACCAAAACAATCCTCAGTAGAAAGATTAAATCTGGAGGCACTACATAACCTGACTTCAAACTATACTGTAAGGATAGAGTAAACAAAATAGCATGATAGTGGTACAAAAACAGATACATAGACCAATGGAGTGGAATAGAGAACTGAGAAATAAAGACACACACGTACAGCCATTTACTCTTCAACAAAGTTGACAAAAATAAGCAATGGGGAAATGGACTCCCAGACTCCCTATTCAATAAATGATCCTGGCATAACTGGCTAGCCATATATAGAAGAAAAAATTTGCACTCCTACTTTTCACCATATACAAAACTTAACTCAAGGTAGACGCAAGATTTAACTGTAAGACCTTATGCTATGAGAATCCAAGAGGAAAACCTAGGAAACACTATTCTTGACATCTGTCTTGGAAAATAATTTATGATTAAGTTCTCAAAATCAATTGAAAAAAATGGAAATTGACAAGTGAGACCTAATTAAATTAAAGAGCTTTGGCACAACAAAAGAAACTTATCACCAGAGTAGACAGACAAAAGCAGAATGGGAGAAACTATATATGCAAGTAAGGTCTGATATCCAGAATCTATAATGAACTTAAACAATTAAACAAGCAAAAAACAATCCTATTACAAAGTGGGCAAAATACATGAATAGACACTTTTCAAACAAAGATATACAATTGGCCAACAAACATATTAAAAGCTGTTCATCATCGCTAATCATCAGAGAAATGTAAATCAAAACCACAATGAGACCATTTCACACCAGTCTGAATGTTTATTATTAAAAAGTCAAAAAAAAAAATAGTTGTTGATGAGACTGCAGAGACAAAAGAATGCTTATACACTTTTAGTGGGAATGCAAATTAGTTCAGACACTCTGGAAAGCAGTTTGAAGATTTCTCAAACAACTTGGAACTACCATTTAACGCAGCAATCCCATTATTGGGTATATACTCAAAAGAAAACAAACCATTCTACCAGAAAGACACGTGCACTCTCATGTTCATTGCAGGACTATTCCCAATAGCAAATACATGGAGTCAACCTAGGTGCCCATTACCAGTGGATTGGATAAAGAATATGTGGTATCTACACACCATACACTACTACACAACCATAAATAAGAATGAAATCATGTCCTTTACAGCAATAAGGATGCAGTTGAAGCCTATTATCCTAAGCAAACTAACACAGGAACAGAAAACAAAACACTGCATGTTCTAACGTATAAGTGGGAGCTAATATTGTGTACTCATGGACATAAAGATGGCAACAATAGGTACTGGGGTACTACTAGAAGGTAGAGAGAGGAAGGGAAGGCTACAAGGGTTGAGAAAATATTAGGTACTATGGTCAGTGACTGGGTATGTGATCATTCATACTCCAAACCACAGCAGGTAACAAACCTGCACATGTACCCTCTGAATCTAAAATAAAAGTCAAAAAATAAATAAATACAATTAAAATTTTTAAAAGATAAAATAAAAGCTTAAAAATTTCCACTCGTAGGGAACTTCTTTTTTGGACATTTGCCTAGATGTTTTCTTAATGTGTAACATAAAATTGTGTTTTTTGTGTACTCAATATTTAATAACTCCATCTGGACTTAGTTCACTGTTATTAGTTCACTGTTATCTGGTGTGTATTTTAGCTCAGGTAAATTTACTTCTCTTATATCTTAGAATAGCATTTCTTTATTATTTGTTTTAATGTTTTCTGCAGAGTACATGGAAAAAAAGTATGTGTTTATTCTTCGTTGGTTGGCTTCCAAATTCTTCAACTCATCTCTTATTTCTATTATGTCTTTTATTGATTCTGCTCATTACTGCTTGTATTTTTAAAATATGTTGTAGCTTGTTTTAAACTATTCCTTACTCATCCCATTAACTCTCTTTTACTTCTGTTTACATATTTTGCCTCATTTCCTTTCATTTCCGTCTATCACTTTATGCATTTCTTGTTTTAAAAAATTATTGTTATTTTTAGGGAAATTTAAAAGGAGCCATGGTTTAAATCTTATGTTCCTTCAAGAAGTCATTTTTATAAGTGTTTTGGCCTTCTAACTCGTGAGCACAAAGTTTTATTTTTTATTATGCAGGGAACCAGATTCAGAACCATATTTCTTTGCTTGTTTTCTGACTTGTCCATATTTATTTATCCACAAAAGTTAAGATTTTTATTCAGAAACAAGGGAAATGACTTTCTCTTGGATCTCTTCCCTCCTTAAATTTTAGAAATTTTAGGTTGCCAGAAACCTTTCACCATACACATTTATATGCTCGTTGCTAGTTTACTGATCTAGCTAAGCATGGGGACAGAAAGATGGAATTGAGGCCATGGGTAATTATAGCTGAAGAATTTTGTCCTTGTGCCAGCTCTGATCGTGTGCATGGGTGCACACATGTGCATGTATGTGTGAAATCACTATGGCAGGTCCCTGGGTAAGCCTAGTTAGAACACCTTCATGGTTGAGAAATGGTCTTGCTTCTTGGTCCAATCATCGCTTCAATTAAACTTTCCAACTTAATGAAACTGCTTCTCCAGCACCCCTGCCACTATGGGTTTTCAGTGGCCCACTGTCTAGTAGATTGATTCTTGCCCTAGTTCCTGGTCTAATATGCCCAGGCAGCTATTTAACATATTAAAGATGACCTTGCTGTCTTGGACTAGATCTCCACATCTGGGACTTCCTCTGTTGACCTGAAGTTTCTTGTAATGTCTGCCCAGAATCTTGGGATTCACTGTTACCATGAATCTTATGTAATATTTGGTTTGTTGATTTGATATTCAGTTTTGTTTTAAATAACTGCAGAGTAATCAAGATGTGGAAAGATAAAGTATTTAATAAGTTATAATGCCTTGGATTTTAAGATCAGTCAGAAAGATATGAGAAAAAAGATAGGGTACTAATACCATAAATTTTATAAAACAAAGGTATCAGTAGTACTTTTATAGAAAAGGTAAATATAAAGAGAATCGTTATTAGGTGTGAAAAGAGATTCTGTTCTTGAATGCATTCAATTATAAGAAAGTCCCATTAGAAAATTCTAGACAGTGATCTAGAAATGCTTCACTTACAATTGATATTAGACTTTTGAATTTGCCCATGTGGGATGGACCTGTAAAATCCAGATTTTAAAAGAAATCTTCCATGGATTCCGATGTGGAGTTAGGTTTGGAAACTACTGCTCCCAGTTATCTAAAAGTGTAGACTTGGAGAGAAAGCAAGAAATTTGACACAATGTATGGAAATCCTTTTAAATAAAATATGTGTAATTATAAAGTAATATGGCATTAAAAATTTAAACAACATGCATTCAAGGAGTATTACTATTTCTGTTGGATTGCTTTCAAGTCTGCAATTTATTCTTTAGATTTCCTCAAGGATAAAAAAATCTTCATCTGAGAATGAATTTGATTTTGTCAAAGTAGGTTGAAGTCTTCTAGAACTGTTTTTTTAATAAGCCTAACTGAATAGGTCTTTGGGAATTTCTTTCTAAGTCTTGGTTAATTGAATAATGAAAGTAAAAACTAACTCTTCCTGAAGTTATCATTTCACTTTTTTGATTTGATTGGCATTCAAATATCAGTGTGAAGATAATTACCCTTAAATTAATCAAGATACTTACAATGAGGAGTTCATTTTAAAGTAAAAGAATTGCTTATTGTTGACATGTCCACTTACATTCACAGTCCTAACACAAACAGGAGATAAGCCTTCTTAGTACATGCAAGAAAAGCCAAAGTACTAAGTCAAATTGTCTGTACTAAGTGAGACTGATGTTTAATTATCTGACAACTCCCACTGAATAAAAAAGAATGGGCCAGAAAACTACTCTTTCAATAATGGATAGTTTCAACTGTATCCCAGCACTGTTCACATGTTTCAGTAGCTTGTATATTAATTTTAAGGATATATAACATTAAAGTTAGACTAATTTCATACATAGCAGACATCAAAAAGGAACACAAGCTCTATGTTCATTTCTATTATGTGAGCATAGGGAGGTTCTTAAATAATCTAAAATTAAAGTCATAAAATATTACTTTTATATACAAACTCTACTTCTTAAAATCTTATTTTTCATCTTTTTTCTCCTACCATATCGTTGAATTAATTTTATTTGAAGAAGGCCCATATAATAGGACAATATAGTTTCAGAAGGACTTTCTTCCTTACCATGGCTAATATCTGTACTTCAGCTTTTTATAGGGAGGAAAATTACCCAAGGGGCTCTAAAGTCGACTTTGCCTTAGCTGGAGAATATCAGTTGATTTACTTCTTTAAAGTGTAAATCTTGGAAGTAACTTTTAAAATAATGTATGCTATCTGGATGGGAATGTTGGGGTTATGATTAACACAGATGTACAGAGATAAAATAAACCAAGGTTATCAATGCCTCATTGAGAAGCTCTTACCAAGGTTGTTTTCTAAGCCTTTATTCTTGGTGAGCTCTAAAAATGAAGTACAAAATATATTATTAACATGACACATTCTGTCTCATCATCCAAAAATGTATTCTAACAGAAAGAAGCAAGGTTCAGTTTCCCTGCTGTGATGTCTCATGAGAATGCGTAAATAAAACTACTTTAGGAAAATCTGCTCCACTCTAATTGTGTATGTTTTTTACTCCTGTAACATTAAAATCACCTGTGGGACTCAGTCTCAATTTTGGAAGATAGTTGGTGGTACCTCCCAGTGAGGCAGTGTGTCTATTAAAGTACAAAAGAAATAAATGTAACATCATTTATAAAATGATGGTCTAACCCAGCCATCTCATTCTAAAACAGGAGGGTGTGTGTACCCTGAAACATCAGGTACTGGCTTGATGACAGGGTCAGTATATGATTCTAGATCCCTTGGTAAATGTTGTCTTTCTCTTAACTATGCTTCTGTGTTCATATCAGTTCTGGTTAATTTACCTTAAAAGTAATTTTCAAAAGTCACCCAGCAGTTTCTTTCATGTTACAGAGAATGAAAAGAGAATTGAAAAGGAGGAGACCCTGGAAGAGCATGTAGGCAGGGCACTGTTTTTAAAGTGGGTGGTCCAAGTCAAAAGGTGGGGACCAACTAGGGTCTCAAGTCAAGAATCAGGGAGTCTGTGGCCACAGGTAAGGAGAGTAGAGGAGGGAAGTTGGTGTTAGAATCTGAGAGGCCATCCATCACTGAGGCTATTGGGTTGAGGATGAAGCATAGCTGGGGAATAAAAAATTATTTGTGAAGTGACCTGATTCAAACGCACATATCATCTGTGCTGCTGCTGCACGAGGGTCCCCTTTGAAATTCCTTCAGTCTTACCCAAGAACCTGGCCTTTGCTGGAAATAAAAGGGGATATTTCCCAGAGCCAAGCCTCCTATGTTTCATGTTCAAACTGTATTTTATCTCTCACTTTCCACCCCCAACCATGAGCCATGCTTTTTTTGTATGTTTAGGTAAGGAACAGATGTGTGGCAAACATAAGCAATGCTTTTGTGGAATGACAGGTGATCATAGGACTAGAAAATTGTTATGTAAGATTTGTTGTTTTATTTTATTTTATTTTTATGCTATGCTATGCTATGCTATGTTATGTTATGTTATGTTATGTTGTTATGTTCTGTCATGTTATGTTATTTTGAGACAAAGTCTTACTCTGTCTCTCAGGCTAGAGTGCAGTGGCGCGATCTCAGCTCTCTGCAACTTCTGCCTCCTGGGTTCAAGCAATTATCCTTCCTCAGTCTCCTAAGTAGCTTGGACTACAAAAGAGTGTCACCCTTCTGGCTAATTTTTGTATTTTATCATTTTAGTAGAGATGGTATTTCACCATGTTGGCCAGGCTGGTCTGGAACTCCTGGCCTCAAGTGATCTGCCTGCCTCATCCTCCCAAAGTGCTGGGATTATAGGCATAAGCCACCACACCCAACTTGTTTTTGAATTTTTTAAAGGATTTACGTAACTTCCTCCAACTTCTTTTAAGATGTAAAGAAAAGGATTCATGACAATTTAGGGCTAACTCAGAGAAAAAGGAGTGAGTAACCACGTAAATTACTAATGTGATCATCCATATTGTGATGCAATTATATTTGGGCCCAGTAACCACAAACATAATTTAGCTCACTTAAATTTATAATTTGGCTCATTGAATACCAACTGAGTATATAAACTGACTTTTAATAATATACTTACATACAAAACAACCAATCTTCTCCTTTTTATTCACATAAAAGTCTGTCTTTTTTATTGACTTAAAATTCAAATTTCAACCAAACTTTTAAATCCCTTAAATGTGACTCTAAACTGTCATGAGATAATAAAATTCTATCACATTTAAGGGGTTTGAAAAGCAGATGGGTTTTTATTACATTATCTTTTGTATGTATAGGTTCTTCACTATTAATTAGACATAACGTGTTGAGTTTTGAGTTATGCTTTTGTTTTTTGAGGGAAGAATTGTTTTCACTTTATTCACGTTCTTTCACCTGTTCTCCCAATTTTTCAGCTTCTACAAGTGATTAAACACACTCTTTACAAGACAGCTTTTAGGAATTTTTGTAGGGGTGGGGAGCAGGGAAAGACAAAGACCTCATTAAAACTCATTTAACAGTACAGAAATTTGAAGTTGTCTAATTGACATAATTGACTCCAAACACAATCAACCTAGTTAACTTTCATGTGCCAAAATCTTACTTGAAAGTATTTTGATATTTCCCTGAAGCTACTTTTCCCAACTATTGGAGGTGCTGATGTTTTGATAAATTTCTAACACCGTGCAGTTTAGAAAAGAAACTACAGCCTTTCCAAACAATTATAGCTGGATACTCTTTAAAAAGTATTTACTGTTATGGTTTTTATCTCTGAATGTCTTGCTGGCCAAACAATTTCATGCTCATTGACTCAGGAAAGGATTAGAAATGAAGCAATTTTGTGTTTTAAAAGTTTATGTTCTCGGAAAAATGAGAGGACTTTGAAGAAGGCAGAGCATTTGGAAAAATATGATGATTTACAAGAAACACTTACTGATTCAAGATTAGAAAAGATTGAATGGGGAGGAGTACAGTTCGAGGGAATCAAGAAGTCCTTGATATTTCAGGATTCCTGATAATGGAGGCTTCTTATCCACTCTTATTCCCAGGGATCATGGCCTGTTAGGGTGGACGGAGGGAATGATAGAAAGTCCGGAAGTGCTTGGGGATCTCAAAGCAGATGGAAATATGATTTTCTCCTCTATGAAAATCTAGAAAAGGTGACAAGACCCCAGTGTAAGAATGACCATGTGATGGCTGAGACAGTTCCATAGCTTCCTTCTCTAGATAGGCATGAGGTCTACAGAATCACTCCATACATTAGAAGCACTGAGGTAGTAGAAGGGTCTTTGGGCCTGAGAAGTGATGACCTAAAACTACTGAGAAGTAGATGGAGTAACAGTCACCTTAGTGGATATCAGTGTGGGTTGTGGACACCAAAGGCTAGATACACCTTTAACTTCCTAAGGTTATGGCACCATGTAAGTTCCCAAAAACTTGCATATCAAGTCATGGGAAATGGGAGTTCAAAGCAGATATTAATTTGTCACAGAAATATTTGAAGTTACTTTTTTTACACACTAAAATTTGTGGATTAAATTTCATACCAGAAAAAAAAATCATTAACCCAAGTTTGACCCTTTTTAGTTTAGAGTTCTTTCCTATATATGATGTCTTCTTACTTTTATATCAACCTTACCATATTGTAGAACAGATGGTATTATCCAGGGAGGTTGTGCTGTATAGTAGTTGAGAGGTGAGCTCCAGTCTGCCAATCTTCTTAAGTTTGAATCCCAGTTTGGCAACTAAACCTTTCTGCAAAAGGGAATGAAATAATACTTACTGTACAAATCTGTCATGAGAAACGAATGATTTGCAACATGTGATGTGATTAAAAGAGTAGTACCTAAGTGATGAATAAATACAAACTCTTATCACCATTTTATAGCATAGAGTTCACTTTTCTTAGGCAAGATCATACAGCTAATACATGCCTGAGGTAGAACTAATTCTCTAGTTTCCATGCTATTTTCCTGATAACTGGGTGACGATATAGTTTCTTGTCTGATCAGATAAATTTTGAAAACAAAAGAAGAACTCCTAATAATGACAGAACAGTAGGCCTGGGGCATGGCTTATAGTTACCCTACTATAACCCAAAGCACCAAGGAATATATTTGTTTTGATCTCTTTTGCTATATCTTTTGTTATTTACTTGATCCTGTATCTTCGCCTTTATCACCAAGTTCTGATTGCTGTAGTGGGCCTCCTATACATGATGCTGAGGAATAGGTTCCTTAGAAAAGGCTCTCCAACTACCTCATTATATGATCTTGTCCAAGTCACATAACTTTTCTGAGCCTTGCATCAAAAGAGACTGTTTAAGGTACCCCTTCTATAATTATAATTCCATCCCCATTTTGCTGACCTCATTCTACATCTTTGGCACTCTTGCCAATGGTGCTTTTCTGAATCTCTGGACACTGCTTTGGTCTCCTAGTTCACAGACTTTTTCATAGTCAAACTCTGCTATCCTTCTGGTCTTGAGCCTCACCTGCTATGGAATCTGCATTGATGCTTGTTTACCAGATTGTTAGCTTCTTGGCATATTATTAGAATTGCTTAAAATACAGTCATTTCTATATAAATGGAATTGCTTTAACACTTTATCCATTTTAATAATCAAGAAAAAAAAAAAAAAAAAACCCTGCAGCCATCAGACTCTGGTACAATCTCTTTTATTGAGTGTGATAACATTACTGGGTAACACTCAGTGTTCTTGTGGGGATTAATGCATGAAACTGCCATTTTGCATAACAATAATGTCAAAAACATAACTCTGAAAAGGTCCATCTTAGTTACAAAACTCAAGCAGATTGATATATTATCTTTAAAGAATTCCAAAATGCTTTGTGATTCTGCATTGTATAACGTCGCTGACAAGATATAAGGAGAAAGTATTCCATTTAAGTACACAGGTGTGAATCTGATCCCAGAGCTCTGTTTCTGAAGTCATGTTTGTTTTAGGTAAAGGTCACCAAGAAATGCTCCTTTTAAAACTTTAGATATTAGAAGAAAATATGGCAATATTGGGGTGAGTGACCTTTTTGTTGATCACTCTGTCAAGAATCCATAAATATGCACATGTGAGAAGAGACCTGTCCTGGAGTCACAGATTTTTAGAACAAAATTCAAATTTGGAACGATTATCATCTGCATTTTATTTGACAAATGCAGGCTTTGTAACATCAATATTTAAAACCCTTAATATTACGCTCCCTTGATTGTAATTGTGTAAGAAAAAAATACTATCCTTCTTTTCAGCACTGAGGATAGTTGAAACACATAATAGCAAATGGATCCATGTTCTTAGGTGGTTTTTATTCTGACTTACTTGATCCTCATGGTCCTTTATTTTGTGTTGCTGTTTATCAAGAAACACCATGTGAAAGTTAATAATAACATAATTTAGAGCAATAATTACATTTTTATTCAATAGCTGTGGGAAAACACTGGGTTGAATAATGAGATAAAAATGAGTGTCTCAGTCTTAACAGGACATTAATCAACATATTAACGGTGTGGGCAAACTGATTTGAGGTTGCTATGGCTTAATTTGTCTCAAAATCATTATTTTTAATGTATTGCATAATGTACTTTAAAATATGTGTTGAACTGATTGTAAGTAAGCATAAGATTTCAACAGAATAGATGTTACTCCTCACTGTGTGATGACTTATCCCTTTTTCATAGCACACAGTATAAAATCGATATTCCTGAAACCCTGACATTTCGCAGCTATGTTCAGACAAGGCCAAATTAGTTCTGCAACCTCTCTACTAAATTCTTTTTATAACAACAGAGCCTACACATTTTCATAATTCTGAGTGCCAACATATATTTATTATTATTTGTTGTTTCAAGAGATTTTCAGAAAAATCTTTACATGCCATTACAATTCCAATAAATAATAGTGATTTTCTAAACTCAGGAATCTTTGACCAGTTTTAGATGACAGGAATTCAATTTTTAACCCTAGCTCTTCACTTAACAGGAATTTGATTGTTTGAAGACCTCAGCCACTCCAAGGTATTCAGCTACCCTCCTCAAACTCCTTCTCATCCTTCAGGAATCACTTTCAACATCACACCCCAGGGGAACCATACCTTGAGTCCCGTTTGGGGGTCTTTTTTTTTTTTTTTTGTTTTGTTTTTTTTTTGAGACAGAGTTCGTCGGCCGTCTGTGTGGGGCCAGGCCTGGGCAGTGCAAGTGCCGGATCTCAGCTCATGGCAAGCTCCGGGCCTCCCGCGGTTTACGCCCCATTCTCCTTGCCCCCTCAGGCCTCCGGAAAGTAGCTGGGAAAAGTGCTACAGACTGCACGCTCTGCCTGCGATCCCTCTTGTCGCCCCCGTCGTTTCTCGCTCTTTCCTCTTCTCTTGTATTATGGTGTTTATCTTCTCAGTATCTATAGAACAGGGGTATTTTTCAACGTCTAGCGCCTCGTATGTTCAGGGTCCGAGTATATCCTTGAGTCTTTTGTAGTCATTCGCTCCATTGATAACTCTCTGTTTTCCTGAAAAATGAGTAATGTGTGGTGCGATGCTCAGAGCCCTAATTATTTTGTCATCAAAGGAGCCTCTCTCCTCTCGCCTCTTATATAAAGTGCTCGGTGATTTACACGCTGAGCCCACCGCCAGAGGCCACACACCGGCACGAGTAGAATGATACCATATTGAAGATACTATATGAATGTTCCATCCATTTCTACCCCAAGCTAGGCAACCAGACACTCACACACAGACGCACAACAACTAACATCTCTCTCAGTCGTGCAACGTATTCGATCTCTGTGGTTCGATATACATACGTACTGTAGCTGTACGAGATCAGATATCTCCTCTCTCTCTCTCTGCTCTTCTCTCTCTCTCTCTCTCTCTGTGTGTGTGTGTGTGCTGTGTTTGTGGCATGCTGCTGTGTGACTGTGTGGTTGCTGTATGTGTAGTGTTCGTATTTCTATGTGTCTATGATGAAGGTAAAATAGTTAATTTAAAAGTTGACTAAACTGGAGGAGTTTTGATCTAAAAATAAGGTAGAATTCTACTCATGGAAACAATTACTCATTTTTTCAGGAAAACATCATAATGGTTTTACTTATAAAATTGAAGAACTCTATTCTTAGGCATAGACAGCGTAGTTGAAAAGTTTTAAGTAAGGGGAATTAAGACTTGCGAAAAAAATGTAAAAAAGGAGAAGAAGACAAATGAGAGGAAAAGAGGGAAAAATAGGGGAAGCAGACAAGAGGGACAGGAAACAGGAATTTTAGTTTCCACTTGGGAATAGGTTAGGTAAGAATTTTTGAACTCTGAGATTTGGAGCAATTTGAAAGAAGGAAGAGAAAAGTCACTATGGTAAAGGTTGGGGGGGAAAGGCAGTAAACCAAGGTCTAGGAGGACATGGCAAGTGAGAAATTCTTTATGGTAGAAAATGGCTAATATGTGTTTAAGACATTGACCTCTAATATTTAATCTTAAATTGTTTCCTGCTCCATACAGTGCTGAAATTCTCCTCCCCTTCATGATCATTGAGGTAAAACCAAACTTACTAAAACAGCTGTTAACATGTCATTCATCTATTGGTATTGCTGGGGATAGAAAAGGAAGGGTAATATTTCACCTTTACGTGAGTAATATAGGGCAGAGGAAGATAAATGGCCACAGAGGGGTAAGATAAACTGTGGAATCAAGAATAAAGTAGGAAAAGGAAAACAGATCAGAAGTGACCAGGTAAATAAAAACCTGTTAAGCAACTGCAGGGATATTGAGAAAGAGGCTTGTCCTCTCACACTATACATATGTAGTATATGTTTATGTATGTATGCATTTGTAATATATCTGTGAACATCCAAATACATGTTTCAGGCATTTTAATTCAGGAGACAAAAGGAGGGACCATCTTAGGAAACTGGAAACCATAGCCAAACATCTATTGAGGACATGGATGAATGTTGATAGAATGAGACAATGTTCAGGCTGACATCAAGGTTTTCTAACCCATGTGTTTCACTTATGGTCCCAGAGTCACCAGTCCTTACCTGAACAGGAGGAAGACTTTAGCCTGGAATCAAGAAGTGAGTCTAATATTTGAATAAATTTTACAGTTCATAGCAGAGACATCATTTCCAAGTCATGGCTTTCACTCGTAGAAACCATACTCCCGAAAGAGACCAAGTGTTTTAAATTTTCTAAAAGGACTGACTTGAAATGTCAAGAGGCCTGAAAGAACAAAAACTAAGTTTATTTGAAAATAACACATTGGAAAGAGAACAGAGGTAGCAGTTTTCCCACAACACAGTGAGGCAATTAATAGGGAGATGGTTGCAGGGAATGGTGATTACAAAAGAAAGCAGCCAGCTTCAGTAAGGCAACAACAGGTTTTATAACCATCGCTGCTCTCCCTGCCCAGTTTCAGGACGGGATAGTAACAGATCCCCCAGGCCAACTAAGAGGATCTAATTATCAACATCTTTCTTGGAAGACCACAAGCTTCAGAGGAAAGCTCCGTGTTCAACAGGGCACAGATTGGTAAAGTAATTGTAATTGTGGGTAGTGTCTGGGAGATGGGCTGGACAGAGGACTCAGAGAGATCCATTTGCTCCAGCGCAGGTCACAGAAAACTGAGATTTTCTGAACACAACTGGAAGCTGACAAGCTAACTTAGATTTGTAGGGAAATAAATATTCAATTTTTTGCAAGTCAGGTAATGACTAAATAGTATACTCACTGCATTAGCAAGGAAACTCCTAAATGTCTTGATCAGTCCTGCTTTTTCTTTTTGTCTCCCCTCCCACAACTAAGGCCAGCATACCAGATAGCTCAGACTAGATCTTTTTTCACCAAAAATCAGCATATTATTATTATTTTTACTCCCTTCATTCTTTCCATTCATTTTTTGACATCAATACTGTTCCTCTTCCTGACTTCTTTTCTATCATTTATTTTGTCTCCAAAGTTTTTTTGTGCTTTGTACCACATACACAGAGTTGCCTAATCTTACTTGATTTTGTTCACAATGTCCTTTGCTTTTTTGATTTCCTTTCCTTTCCAACAGACTATACATTCAGATAGGCTTTAGGGCTGTTTTGTATTGCGTTGTGCCTGGGCAATTTTAATAATTACAATTATTCTCCATGGCTCTACCTTTCTCCACTTTCAGTGATTCTGCCCACCAACATGTCTTCATTCTGCCTAGCTTGGCGTTTGGACTATGCCACTCCCTTACTGGAAAGCTTTTGGGGAAAAACCTGACATTTAGCCTTTCCGAACAGCGTTATCTCCTACCTGCAATAAACATATGTTGAGCCTCAGACTACTCTAGGATTTGGAGATAGAGAAGTGGAAACAATAGACAAAAGTATCAGCCTATGAGAGTGGACAGTTAAATAAGAGTAATAGTTTGTAAAGTATATAGTATTTGAGAAAATAGCAGCTACAGAAGAAAGCAATACAAGCATTTTTGAAAATTTGCTAATTTCAACACGAAAGGTCTCACTAAGCAAGTGAATTTAAACTGAGGGAGCATGGGAATGAAAAATGAGTTTTTTGGGAGCCGAAAGTTCCAGGTAGATGGAAAAGCCCATGAGAAGGCCTAGATGCAAGAGAATATGATGGATGTGTTCAAGTAACAGCAGAGATTTCAGTGTGGGTGAAATTAAGAGAGAGAGGGAGAGAACAGAAGAATATGAGGTCATAGAGTTCTTAGAAGATCAGATTATGTAAGCTCCTTTGAGAGGTTGGCTTTTGATCTAAGTGAAGTAGAAAGCTATTGACTGGGCTTGGGGCAGAGTAGCAACATGATCTTACTGTACAGAAAAATGTTTGAAAAGGTGTTTCAAAATGCGAGTGTGATTAACTGGGTTAAATACTGCTGATAAATGAAATAAGAATTAAGAATTCATCATTAGATTAACCATGAATGGGCAACTGGTGTACACAAGACTCAGTTAGCATGGTTTAAGCAAACAGTGCAAGAGAAGAACTGGAAACAGTGAGTTTGCACACAGATTTGAGGAATTTTTAATAATAAGAGGGAGAAATGAAATAATAAATGAAGACAATTGGGGTTGGGAGGAGATTTTTTAAGATGAGAGAAATAAAAGCATATTTCTGATAGCTGGAGAAGAGGAAACAGATGAGAAGAGAAAGAAGAATTGCTGGAATTGCTGTGCAGTATCCTTCAGGAGTAGAGAAGATCTGAGACAGAACTGAGGGATTTGCCTTAGATTGGAACATAAACAGTTCCTCCACAGTAAGGGAGAAGGGCAGAGTATATGGATACAGATGCTATAGGTGGGTATCTGAGGTGCTGGAAGCTAGAGAAATTATCTTCTGATGGTTTAAATTTCCTTGGTCAAATAATAACCAAGTCATCGGCTAAGAATAAAAATAGGTAAAAAAGATATCAGAGATTTGAGGAAAGAAAAGCAAGTGTAAAAATAATCATTTGGGAAAGTCAGCAGAAAAGTGTAGCATGGTTGCCAGGAAATATTAATGGGCAAATAATTCAATTTAATCAAGGTTAGTGTTTTTGCCATGTGACCATGCTAAAGAGAGAGTTGATGCTGTATTTCATTATTTCCACCTATTATCTTAGTAAAACCTGTCAATCAGACCTGCCTGGCCTGCATGGACTGTGAAATGAGTAAAAATTTTTATTTTGTTGAGCCATTGAGATTTGTTTGTTATATCAGCTAGCATTAATTAACCTAATATACACTTGTTAAAATCTTGCCCGTTCTTTATTCAGATTAAGCAATGATATGAAAAATAAAATCAATTTAATATAGAAATTTCTACTTTGTTTGCCTTTCAGATTTCCTTATGTGTCTTATCTTTCAACCTATATTTTAACTTTGGGGTCTTAAAATTCATTGCAGTTTCATAACCTCTACTTTTACATTTTTTCTCTATAAACAATTGCTGAATCAATGAATAAATAATAACAGATAAGTGTCTATACAAGATTTATTAATTTTATTCTAGTAGTTAATTCCTTATTCTATTGTTTTCAGAAGGAAGTAGTAGATAAAAAGAATGAGAGTTTGTTTTCATAGTGAAATGTACGCATGCAGTGAGAGTCTCTGACAGGCAAGTGTCATACACAATGGAATACAACCATCCTCACTCAGATTTGGATGCTGAATTTTTTCTTGGCAGTCCACAGTGCCATATTTCTTCAATGATGGTGTCTCTAGGCAGTGCATACTTTTGTTGGAGACCTTTGAGTTATGACATTTACCTTTGCCCAAATACACCCCTGAGAACACAGGGTAAAGTTTTCAAAAGAAATCCTATTTTCCCATCTTCAGAAAACATACATATTCAGTGGCAAATACATTGACAATGAAGATGCAATTAACTATTGCACTAACCCGCATGGGTTTTTTGTATAAGCAAATAGCTATTCTGGAGGGTGATTAAAATGTAATGATATTTCTTAGGTATGTTCTTATGTAAGTGAAGATGGACAAATCAAGATCTCAAAATTTGTAGTTATTAGAATGTATATACTCTCTTTTCACCTGCCGTAATTTTCCTTAAAGAATAGTACAGATGAAAGCACAAGCTATCATAGAATGCAAGGAATATTGAAAGGTCATTTAGTTCATCTTTTTAGTTCTAAAACAGTTTAAACCTAAACTTCAAATCATCCCCAAGAATGCACTAAGATTGAGGAAAATTACACACGGCAAAGCACATGTCTCAGTCCACTCCCAAGTCACGCAGTTGATGATTTTCACCAATTTCTATTTCTCTTTTCCTTCCTTCCTTCCTTCNTTC
>NW_016808703.1:475221-479905 GCF_001698545.2 Rhinopithecus bieti
GATCTCAGCTCACTGCAAGCTCCGCCTCCCGGGTTCACGCCATTCTCCTGCCTCAGCCTCCCGAGTAGCTGGGACTACAGGCGCCCACCACCTCGCCCGGCTAGTTTTTTGTATTTTTTAGTAGAGACGGGGTTTCACCATGTTAGCCAGGATGGTCTCGATCTCCTGACCTCGTGATCCGCCCGTCTCGGCCTCCCAAAGTGCTGGGCTCGATGTCTCCCACATTTAAATCTTAAACTTTGTCTTCATAATTCAAAATGGAAGCGCGATAAACAAGTCTATGGCAAAATTGACTCAGTAATTTCTCCACTCTATCTTTAAAAGTAATATGATTTTAAAAATCAGATGGATTCATCCTGTCAGGGGTTTTAGTAGAGAAAAACAACCACTCAATATAGAAATCCTAGAGAAGAAATGAATATTGAAGTTGGAAAGACACATATTGAAGTATCCTGCTCAAATGTTGTTTTAGCCACTTCACTGCAAATCTCAGAAATGTAAAGTGGATTCCAGATGCTTATTGTTTCAAATACTGTATCCCAATCTTTTTTTCTTTTCCTTCTTTTTTTTTGAGACAGGGTTTCACTCTTGTTGCCCAGGCTGCAATACAATGGTGTGATCTCAGTTCACTGCAACCTCTGCCTCCTGGGTTCAAGGGATTCTCCTGCCTCACTCTCCCAAGTAGCTGGGATTACAGGTACCCACCACCATGCCCAGCTAATTTTGTATTTTAGTAGAGACAGGGTTTCACCATGTTGGCCTGGCTGGTCTCGAACTCCTGACCTCAAGTGATCGCCCACCTTGGCCTGCCAAAATGCTGGGATTACAGGCGCAAGCCACCATGCCTGGACTATCCCAATCTTTAGATTTTCACATATTTGTCTTCGTCTTCCACAAGCTCCAGTTCACGTGTGACATAGTCAAGTAAACCCTCCTATGGGCCCCTATTCATACTCACTCTGTGCAGACTGGTCTTTTTCACTCAGCAATGGCCTATCACTACTTGCCAATCCTGTTTCACCACTCCCCACAGAATCTTTTCAGGCAAGCTTCACTGCACATGCTCTCATCCTTAAACCTTGCAGCCTTAAGGATTATACTGTGTATACAACTTACTGTACACACTGGTCCAGGCATGTAGAAGATTTTACCAAATTAGTCTCACTATGTATATTACATATTTTAAGGGTTTTCATTTTACATTTCATTCTGTAATATCATGTTATACTTTTCTCTTTCCTTTGTGAATTTCTTCTGTGCAAAGTATTTTCTTTATTATTAAACTATTAGATGACTGAGAAAATATCTAACTCTAGCCCTTTTCTTCAGGCAAAACTGAATGAATCCAGCCTAAGTACTTTAAAATTTATGTTTAAAACATCTAAAAATAATTCCAATATTATCATTATTAAACCATTTCAATATTTAACAACTTTCATTTCCTGTAGTTTATTTACTAACAAGTATATTTATAGGTGTGAATATATGTATGTGTATATATCTGAAACCAGTTCATTTAAATAGCCAAATGTGTGTTTCATTATACCTGATATTCTGCGAAATACCTTTTATTACCTTCCTTTAAAGTAAAACAGTTGCCAGACTCCATGAATGATGTACAGTATCTGAATTGGTAGCACTAAGCAATTAGGTACTTAGCAATGCTAATGTCAGATGCCAGACAAACTGGATGTCAAACAAAGACTCGCTTGACTTCACATTTGGTATGCTCTGCAAAGCTGGCTATGGTCTCATATTTCAGAACACAATAGGAAAGTAATATTTAAAACCTGGCAGAGTGACTTTGGGTATGATACATAGAAAAGAGAAATTCACGCACCTGGCATTTGAGTCAGAAGTTTGGAAGACAGAATACTTCTTAGCAACTAACCTTGTAAAATTGGTACTCACTTAGGTTTTACGTTTTCTCTCTTGTTGAAACGTGCAAATGTGTATATTAAAAGCCTAGCATCATAAAAAAGTTCATAATAAAAAAGTTTGATTTTCATCAATTTGGATGTTTGTGAATCACATTCAGCAATTTACCATATACTTTGATTAAGGCTTAAGTATCTCTGATATTGTAATTCTCATTTCAAGCATTTCACCTGTCTTTTTTTATAGTTCACAGCACCTTCAAAATTGTTTTATCTTTTCATGCATGTGGCCACCTTTTCTACTGCATTTCTTAACATATTAACATAGACAGTTTCCAACAACTGGACCATCTGTGGGTCTGGTTCTACTTTCTTAACATAAGGTATTTTTCTTGTGCACTCTCTCTCTGGCTCTCTGTCCATGTGTGTGTGTGAGATAATTTTTAATTCAATGTCAGATATTGTATATTTTCAAAAGTTGAGACCAAGGTAAATAATATTTACGCATGGAAACAAGCATGGCTCTTCTGTCAAGTCATGCATTTACACTTAGTGTATCCTAGATACCAATTAGGAGAAGAGATGGAGTTGAAGAAAATGGGTGAACTGAGCAGGCATTGTAAATTTGATGCGTTGAACCATACTGAGAATGTTTGTTCTAAGGAGCTAGTTTCTCACACCGTCTAAAACCCCCATCTCTGGTTATTGAGCACTACAACTGTTTAAACGAGTTCTTAAACTGTTTAAAACAATTTCTGGAATGTACACATTTTAGAGAATGAATTACTTTATGAATCCAACTCCATCTACTTTTTGTCTTTAGAAATTTGCTGTAATTTTTAGTTCATCAATGAGAACTTTCTTGTTATTCCTCCATGGATGTTTATTTATTTCTTTAGGATTTCTAGTAATTTGTCAGAAGAAGGGAGTCTTGTATATTGAGAGGTTTTTTTCATCAACTAATTCTCCAATAATCTGACACTAACTGGGTATCCTAGAATTCAATTCAATTTTGACACTAACTACCAGGAGTTAATGCCAGAATCCAGTTTCAAGTGTTCAGCCCCACAAGACTGCCTTCACTTCAGACACCAGTTACAAGTATGGGGTGCCCAGGTTACCCATGTTACTGGAATGGGCTCCCATTCCAGACCCCAAGAGAGGGTTCTTGGATCTCATGCAAGAAAGAATTTGAGATGACTCCATAGAGTAAAGTGAAAGCAAGTTTATTAAGAAAGTAAAGGAAGAATGGCTCCTCCATAGGCATAGCCCCCCAAGGGCTGCTGGTTGCCCATTTTTATGGTTATTTCTGAATTATTTGCTAAACAAGGTGTGGATTATTCATGTCTCCCCTTTTTAGACCATATAGGGTAACTTCCTGACATTGTCATGGCATTTGTAAGCTGTCATGGCGCTTACATGGGAGTGTAGCAGAAAGGACGACCAGAGGTCACTTTTATCACCATCTTGGTTTTTGTGTGTTTGGGCTCGCTTCTTTACTGCAGCCAGTTTTATCAGCAAGGTCCTTATGACCTGTATCTTGTGCCAACTTCGTATCTCATCTTGTGACTCAGAATGCCTTAGCTTACTGGGAATGCAGCTCAGCAGGTCTCAGCCTTATTTTACCTAGTCCCTATTCAAGATGGAGTTGCTCTAGTTCAAACACCTCTGACACCCACACTACCATTGACTTGGCTACGAAGTCCAGGGTTTGCACAATGTCTCTCCCCTACCACCTAAGGTTCAATAATTTGCTAGGATGATTCACAATACTCAAGAAAATGCTGTGCCTACTGTTACAGTTTATTATAAAGAATGAAAATGAACAACCAGATAAAGAAGTATGTAGGATGAGGTCTAGAAGGATCCTAAGTGCAGGAGCCTCTGTGTCAATGGAGTTGGGGAGTGTCACCCTCCAGGCATGTGGATGTGCTAGCCAATACAGAAGCTCCTGAATCTCCTGTTCAAGAGATTTAATAGAGCTCAATCTCCAGCCCAGAGGTCAGTGGGTAGAGCTTAACCAGTGGGTTAAGCCCACAGCCCAGAGGTCAGTGGGTAAGCTTCTAATCAAGGCTTGGTCTTTCTGGAGACTAGTTCCATCCTAAAGTTATATAGGCACCTGTCAACGGCTGTCTCATTAGAACAAATGACATACCTATTACCTTATTACTCAGGAAATTCCAAAGGCTTTAGGCTCTCTATGTTAGGAACTAGAGACAAAGACCAAATATTTTTCTTATACCATGTATAGACTCTCTCCACCATTGTGGATTTGATTATTTTGTAAATCTTGTTTTGAAGGTAATATTTTATGATACAATGGCAATATTAGGGAAAAGAGAGTGGTTTGTGAATAATCTAAAATTCTTTCAATAAAATAATTTTGTTCCAATAAAACCAGTATTAAGACATATATATATATACTCTAGAATATATATATGTGTGTATATATATATATATATATGTATGTAACTTTTCTCTTACCAAACTGAGTTTAAATCACAGACTACAAAAATTCCCATCTTAATATATGTCAGTGAATATTGACTAAATATTAGTGAAGCTTGAGTCATGAGTAGAACATTGTAGAGATGCTGCATAATGTAATTCATGTTAGGCCTCTGACTTTCATTGACAGGTTTTCAGGATATAAACCGGGAATTTTCATGTGAGAAACCCATGAAAATTTTAAAAGCCACAGTAAAATATAATACTTTGACTTCATAAAATTATAAGTAAAAATTATTACAGCTAATCTTGTTTAATATTTTTACTAATTAAAATATATAATGTATATAATATATAAT
>NW_016808703.1:482120-497046 GCF_001698545.2 Rhinopithecus bieti
GGGGGAGGGGGGAGGGATTGCATTGGGGAGTTATACATGATATAAATGATGAATTGATGGGTGCTGACGAGTTGATGGGTGCAGCACACCAACATGGCACAAATATACATATGTAACAAACCTGCATGTTATGCACATGTACCCTAGAACTTAAAGTATAATAAAAAAATGAAAAAAAAAATCTTTCCATTTAATCCACCTCCTGACCCTTGCAAATACCTCTAGAAAATTTAACAATTTGTAAACATTTTTCTGTGTCTATTCTGTGTCTATTTCTGTGTCTATTCTTGTCTATTTCCAATATAGATTTGGGTTTACTTTTGTATTTCAAAATCTATCTTTCTGAAAACAGAAACAGCATATGTTTAAGCTATTCTTGTGCTGTATTTGGCTAGCTATGTGATTCTAACATGAGAAGAAAAATAATAATACATCTTACATTAGTATAATATACTAATACTTGATTAAGTATTAGTAAAATCAAGATTAGTATGGTTAAACTTAAGAGTTCAATCAAAAGTAGTCCCCTTACAATTCAGCACAGAGCAGTCAGGGCAGTTGCGTTTTTTTCCCCAGTTTTTCTTTGAGATATGCATTTCTCTGATGCTCAGTGATGTTGAAACAAATCTCTTGAAAGTTAAGCAAAGTCAAAAACTAAAAACTTCCACTCTTCAATTTACACCAAGCTTATGCTTACAACAGATTGCCACCCACATTTTATCGTTCAGTTGCAAAAAGTCTTCCTGTAAAATAACATTCAATAAATATTTGTAGAGGACCTCTGCTTGACTTTCAAAGGAATAAAAAGACATGGAAGACTGGCTTCTGTCTCGAAACCACTTTAAATCTACTGGGAAATATGGTCTCCATAAAGTAAATTTGGTAGGAGTTATAGAATATTAAATATATTAGACAAAAGAGAATTCTGAAGAATTCAAAAGATAGACGTGTGGAAATCTGAAGGCACTTGCAGGGAAGCAAGTTATATTTGAGGGATAGAAGTAGAAGTGAATTACCAGAGAACTGCAAGAGAAAAACCCAAAAGTAAAAGAAAGCAAACTTTTAAATCTATCATGTTTTGCTCATGTGGTGACATGAATATTGAATATTTGAACATGCTTAATTATTAGCTTATTATTTAAACAATGTGTTCATTAAGCCAACTAAAATAAGAGTCTGTAATGTGTTTATACTTGAGTTATTCTATGTATACCAGGATTGCCTATATGATCCCTTAATTTTGTATTTTGTATCATTAGACAGTCAACAAAGATTCATTAAATTACAAACTATTACCTATATTTCCACTAATTAAGAGGTGTATAAAACTTTTAAAGACCATAATGGTTTCACAAGGTTTTAAATATACTAAAAAAATTAAATTATATGGTTTAAATAGGTGAACTATATACTTTATAAATTATATCTCAATAAGTTATTTTTTTTAAAACTTCTTATATGCATGAATTAAATTTGGTAAATGTTTCAGATATTTTTTCTTTAATCAACAAACTGACAGAAAAGATTATGGAGAATATTTTTGGTGAAATATATCCTAAAATTAATTAATTAAATCCCTTTCATATATAGTTCATATAACATAAAAAAGAAATATATAACAATCTCCTACTATCACGCTCCATGAACACTGAGAATCCAACTAGGAAAAAGCAAACATGCACATAATCTCCCAAAGTAGTGTGGCTCTACATCATATGGCAGTACAAAGCTGTTAATCATACAGTACAAACAATGAGGACAAACTATTTAATAAGACATTGAAAGTAGAAATTGCTAGGAAAGACTTCATAAATGGGTAGTGCTTGAGCAGGGCTCAGAAAGTTGATTAGGAGGGTACTTATGATTCAAGGAATGGGTAAATCCTGTATGCAAAGATACAAAGTTATATGCAGTGGTACAGTGTGATAGGAAGTGCCTAAGTTAGGATTACAAATGGTGCAAATAAGAGGAAATCCTAATAAAAGACCTTACAGAAGAAAATGGAACTCCAATTTCTGCAAAGACCAGTATTTCTCATTTAAAACCAATTCAGAGGTAAGAAATTGCTACAATTGGTTCAGAGGCTTAATTATCTTGGGGCTGAAACTGCCACATTCTGCAATTCCTATGGTGCCATAAATGAACAGCGTTCGGTCTTGAGCTAGCATTTGTCAGGGCACGGTTCTCTACACTTATCACCTCATGAACGCAGCCCTTCTACCCCTCCAGTCATGCTAGGTGCCTTCTAGGCAGGAAGAAGAGGGGAGGCAGAGAGATAGAAGCCTTCTTCTAGTGAGGCATTGTATTTTCATTGAGGTTGTGAGTTGTCCCAACTTGAAAACTTTGTTTTACTGCAAGGACTCTGTCACAGGATCAGTGCTTAGTTGCAAGGGAGGTTGGCAGTTGGTAAAGGAATACGAAGTTTTTGGGAGACAAAGGAAAGGCAAAAGGGAGTTGAAATGCATCATAAAGGGGCTAGTCAACAATTTTTCTCAGAGAATATAAATAAGTATCCTTGCCTAACCTGAGCATGAAAAAGATGGAGGTATATATTAGGACTCAACAATTAGAAGCACTGACAAGACACAGGAGTTTAGAATTAATGTTCTAATAGAGTGTTTCCTGTGTGATTTACCTGAAGCACTTGGTGCCACAAAATCCTCCGTAACCAAAGAAAGGTTAAAATATATCTAAGAAATGCTGAATTTCTATGTAATTTCCCTCTGATAATTACTACATTAAAAAGCCCAAGAAACCCAAGAACTTCTTTATTTAAAAGGCGGGGGGGGGGGGGGGGGGGGGGGGGGGGGGGGGGGCTTACATTTTGATAATCTACTTGTCCAGATGTTTTTTTACTATAGAACTGTGTATATGCATGTTTGTGTGTTTGTATGTATGATGTGTGAGTGAAAGTAACTATTACCAAACCAGGGATGTATTTCTGGAAATTCTGTGGTAAAACTTGGGATCTTTTCAGGTGCTTGAGTCAAAGACTAACATAAGATACATGCATTGTCTTGTAAACACTAATCAGGAAATGATACGCAGAATTAATTTAGCTGGGGTATAGGGACGTTGCTAAGGTTGGAATAAGGGAAGGCTACATAGGTGGCTACTTACTTAAATTTCATTGAAATGGAAGGACTAGAACTAAAGTTATAACAGTGGCAATTAACTTGAAGGGAACAAATCAAAACAATTTCGTTATAAGAATTATAGGATGTTAGAACTCAAATGGCCCTTCGAGATCAGCTAACTCAAAAATTCACATGACAAAATATGATAGATTGTTGTTAGTAGAATAAATGAAAGGAGGGAAGAGAATGATGGAGGAAAAGAAGAGTTCAAAGATCAGTAGATTTTGAGTCTATAAAACTACAAGAATGATGGTTCCATTTTCATGAATGACAATGTCAGAAAAGTGTGCTTCTTAATGAATTTCAGGCAGGACATGGTGAGTTTGAAGCATAGCTCAGGATACAAATAAGAATGCTTAACAGCCATTTAAAAGTTTGAAATTGGAGTCTGGATAAGTGTTATGGGATTTAAGAAGTATATTTTATGATTATTTAAAACATTACAGGACACTTCTTTACAGAAGAATAGAAATCTAATAAAATGCCAAAAAATAAACAGCATAGCACACCCCTCATTTATTCTCATCTCCCCTGTTTTATTTACATGTTGATGGTATACTCGAACATTGCCATCTAAGCAAAATAAAATAAAAGACAATCTAATCGTCAACAGTTAAGCATTTCATAATTATAGTAGATAACACTTTATTTTAACAAAGTGGTAAATTCTAGAAATTTCAGATCCATTTGTCCTATTAAAACTACATTTTTTTTTTTTCAAAATGGTACAGCATTTCCTCAAGTAATGTCATTTTGTTCAAAATCATTTTGCTGTAACTTTGATGAGAAATAAAAAAATCACTTCCCAGCTGGGGTCACTGTCTATGTGGAGTTTGTACATTCTCTCCATGTCTGTGCGGGGTTTCCCTGAGTATTCTGGTTTCCCCCCACATCCCAAAGATGTGCACATTGATTTAGTCGGCATGTCCAAACCATCCCAGTCTGAGTGACCATGTGTGTGAGTGCACCCTGCAATGGAATGGTGTTCTGTCTAGGGTTGTTTCCTGCCTTGTGCCCTGAGCTGTCAAAATAGGTACCAGCCACCTGCAAACCTGAACTGAAACAATTAGGTGCATCATTATCTTACTTGTTTTAAATGTATGTATAGCTGGTATGTTTTGGAACTGTGTCCCCCTGAAAAATCTCATGTCAAATTGTAATTAACTCACAGTTCTACATGACTGGGGAGGCCTCACAATCATGGCAGAAGACAAGGAGGAGCAAGTCATGTCTTACATGGATGGCAACAGGCAAAGAAAGGAGAGCTTGTGCAGGGAAACTCCCATTTTTAAAACCATCAGATCTGGTGAGATATACTCACTGTCATGAGAATAGCACGGGAAAGACCAGCCACCATGATTCAATGACCTCTCACCAGGTTCCTCCCATGACATATGGGAATTGTGGGAGTTACAATTCAAGATGAGAATTAGATGGGGACATAGCCAAACCACATCAGGTAACTTCTGTTATGTCTTAACAAGGAACTTGGCTGCATTGTGTCCCTGCTTTAGAGATCTGTAGAACTTTGAACTTGAGAGTGATGATTTAGGGTACCTGATGGAAGAAATTTCTAAGCAGCAAAGCATTCAAGATGTGGTGTAGCTGATTCCAACATTCTAGGCTCATATGCATGAGCAAAGACATTTCTTAAAGTTGGAACTTTTATTTAAAGGGGAAGCAGAGAATAAAAGTTTGGAAAATTTGCAGCCTAGCCATGTGGTAGAAAAGGGAGAATTCAAGTGGACTGCTGAGCAACCACTTGCTAGAGAAATTTGTGTAAATAAAAAGGCAAGTGCTAATAGCCAAGACAATGGCAAAAGGGCCTCAAAGATATTTCAGAGATCTTTGCAGCAGCTGCTCCCATCACAGGACTGGAGGCCTAGGAAGACTGAATGGCTTCTTAGGCCAGACTCAGGGCCCCACTACCCTGGGCAGCCTCAAGACTCTGTTTCCAGCATCCCAGTTGTTCTAGCTCCAATCATGGCTCAAAGGGGCCCAGGTACAGTTCTGGCCACTCTTTCAGAGCGTACAAGCCGTAATCCTTGGTAACTTCCACATGGTGTTAAACCTGTATATGCACAGAGTACGAGAATGGAAGCTTGGGATCCTTCACCTAGATGGTGGCACCCTCATGGAGAATCTCTACTAGGACAGTGAGGAGGAAGAATATGGTGTTGGAGCTCCCACAAAGAGTCCCCACTGGGCACTGCCTAGTGGAACTGTGAGAAGAGAGTCACTATCCTCCAGACCCCAGAGGTAGATCTACCAATAGCTTGCACTCTGTGCCCAGAAAAGAGGCAGGCACTCAACACCAGCGTGTGAGAGGAGCCACAGGGGTTTAACCTTACATAGCCACAGAGATGGGGCTTCCCAAGGCCTTAGGAACCCTTCCCTCACAATAGAGTGCCCTCGATTTGGGACATGGAGTCAAAGGAGGTTACTTTGGAACTTTAAGATTTTATAACTGCCCTTCTGGGCTTTGAACTTGCATGGAGCCTGTAGCCCCTTTCTTTTGCTGATTTCTTTTGGAGTGGGAGTATTTACCCAATACCTGTACCCCAAGTATATCTTGAAAGCTTCTACTCTGGTTTTGATTTTACAGGCTCACAGGTGGAAGGATGTATCAGATGAGACTTTGGACTTTTGAGTTAATGCTGGAATAAATTAAGACTTTGGGGGACTGTTTGAAAGTCATGATTGAATTGCAATGTGAGAAGGACATGCTTGGGCAGAATGATATGGTTTGGGTTTGTGTCCCCACTTGAATCTCACATCAAATTGTAATTCCCAATGTTGCACATGGGGCCTCTATTTCTCATGAATAGTTTGGTATCAACCCTTTTGTGCTGTTCTTCTCATGATAATGAGTGAGTTCTCATGATATCAGGCTGTTTGAAAGTGTGTGGCAGCTCCCCCCTTACTCTGTTTCTTGCTTCTCCTCTGGCCATGTGAAGTGCCAGCTCCCCCTTCACCTTCCATTAAGATTGTAAGTTTCCTGTGGCCTCCCCAGAAGTCAAGCAGATGCCAGTATCATGATTCCTGTACAGCCTGTGGAACCATGAGACAATTAATCCTCTTTTCTTTATAAATTACCTAGTGTCATGTATTTCTTTATAGCAATTCAAGGATGGACTAATACAATAACTCACATTTACCTCAATTTTTAATATTAGAGGTGTTTGGTCTTTATTTAGAAGTTGGTAATTTTGTGTAACCAGAAATCTGCCATAAGAACTTAACTCTTTTCTATGTCGATTAGTCTGCTGCATTAGTTCATTCTCATGCTGTTATTAGGACATACATGAGACTGGGTAATTTATAAAGTAAAGAGGTTAAATTAACTCACAGTTCCATGTGGCTGGGGAGGCCTCACAATCATGGCAGAAGACAAAGGAGGAGCAAAGGCTTACATGGTGTCAGGCAAGAGAGCATGTGCAAGGAAACTGCCCTTTATAAAACCATCAGATCTCATGAGACTTATTCACTGTCACAAGAACACACAGGAAAACCACGCACTATGATTCAATTACCTCCCACTGGATCCCTCCTACAACACCTGGGCGTTATGGGAGCTACAATTCAAGATGAGATTTGGATGGGGATGCAGAGCCAAACCATATTATCCTGCCCCGACCCCTCCCAAATATCATGTCCTCACATTTCAAAACCAATCATAACTCATTTCAGCATTAACTCAAAGTCCAAGTTTAAAGTCTCTTCTGAGACAAGGCAAGTCCCTTCTGCCTATGAGCCAGCAAAATCAATAGCAAGTTAGCTACTTCCTATATATAATGGGGATACAAGCATTGGGTAAATACATCCATTCCAAATGGGACAAACCAGCCAAAACAAAGGAGCTACAGGCCCCATGCAAGTCTGAAATCTATCAAGGCAGTCAAATCTTAGAGCACCAAAATGATCTCCTTTGACTCCATGTCTCATATCTAGGTCATGCTGATGCAAGAGGTAGGCTCCCACAGCCTTCAGCAGCTCCACCTCTATGGTTTTTGAGGGTACAGCCCCTCTCCCACTGCTTTCATGTACTGGCATTGAGTGTCTGTGGCTTTTCCAGCCACACAGTGCAAGTTGCCAGTGGATCTGCCATTCTGGGGTCTGAAGGATGGTGGCCCTCTTCTCACTGCTCCACTAGGCAGTGTCCCAGTGGGGACTCTGTGTTGGGGCTCTAACCCCACATTTCCCTTCTGTACTGCCCTAACAGAGGTCCTCCACGAGGGCTCCACCTCTGAAGCATACTTCTGCCTGGACATACAGGCATTTCCATACATCCTCTGAAATCTAGGAGGAGATTCCCAAACCCTAATTCTTGATGTCTGTGCACCTGCAGGTTCAATACCACATGGAAGCTACCAAGCCCTGAAGCAATGGCCTGAACTGTATGCTGGCCCCTTTTAGCCATGGCTGGAGTGTCTGGGACACAGGGGAACAAGTCCCAAGGCTGCACACAGCAGGGGCACACTGGATCCAGCCCAGGAAACCATTTTTTCCTCTGAGGTCTCCAGGCCTGTGATAGGAGGGGCTACAGTGAAGGTCTCTGACATACCTTGGAGACATTTTCCCCATTTTCTTGGTGATTAACATTTGACTCTTCAGTTGTTATGCAAATTTCTGTAGCTGGCTTGAATTACTCCCAAGAAAATGGGTTTTTCTTTTCTATCACATCACCAGCCTTAAAGTTTTCCAAGCTTTCATGCTCTGCTTTCTCTCGAATGCTTTGCCACTTAGAAATATCTTCTACCAAGCAGGGTTTGGTGACTCACACCTGTAATCCCAGCACTTTGGGAGACTGAGGTACGATAATTGCTTGAACCCAGGAGGTGGAGGTTGTAGTGAGCTGAGATCATGCCACTGCAATCCAGCCTGGGTGGCAGAGCAAGACTTTGTCTCAAAAAAAAAAGAAAAGAAAAGAAAACAATTTCTTCCAGAGAGCCTAAATCATCTCTCTCAAGTTCAAAGTTCCACAGATTTCTAGGATGGTGGCAAAATGCCACCAGTCTCTTTGCATAGCAAGAGTGACTTTTACTCCAGGTCCCAATAAGTACCTCCTCTCTATCTGAGACAACCTCAACCTGGATTTTATTGTCATATAAATATCATTTTGGTCAGACCCATTCAGTAAACCTCTAGGAAGTTCCACATGTTCCGACATCTCCCTGTTTTCTGAGCCCTCCAAGCCTCTAGGAGGTTCCAAACTTTCCTATGTTTTCCCGTGTTCCTCTGAACCCTCCAAGTTGTTCCAACCTCTGCCTGTTACCCAGCTCCAAAGTTGTTTCCACATTTTCAGGTATCTATTCTTTTTTTCTTTTTTTTTTTTTTTTTTTTTTTTTTTTTTTTGAGATGGAGTCTTGCTCTGTCACCAGGCTGGAGTTCAGTGGCACAGCCTCAGCTCACTGTGACCTCTGCCCCCAAGTTTCAAGCAATTCTCCCGCCTCAGCCTCCTGAGTAGCTGGGATTATAGGTATGCACCACCACACCCAGCTAAGTTTTGTATTTTTAGTAGGGATGGGGGTTTCACCATGTTGACCAGGATGGTCTCGAACTTCTGACCTCATGATTCACCCACCTCGGCCTCCCAAAGTGCTAGGATCACAGGCCTGAGCCACTGATTTTCAGGTATCTTTACAGCAGCACCACACTTTAGTTTCACATGGTTAGGGAGGCCTCACAATCATGATGGAAGGCAAAGCAGGAACAAAGTCATGTTCCTTTACATGGAGGCAGGTAAGAGAGCATGTGCAGGAGAACTGCCTTTTACAAAACCATCAGATCTCATGAGACTCATTCACTGTCAAGAGAACAGCACAGAACAGCATCCTCCATGATTCAATTACCTCCCACTGGGTCCCTCCCATGACACATGGTGGTTATGGGAGCTACAATTCAAGATGAGATTTGGGTGAGGACACAGAACCAAACCATATCACCTGTGTTAAAATTGGTTTTGTTATACATCACTTTGCTTAAAGTCAATTTTCAAGAACCTATCAATGAGGTTAAGTGAGGACTTACTATGCTTATACAAGTTTCACTGAAAAGCCCAAGATACTATGTTCATAACCAAAAGAGTGCATGAACCTAGAAAATAGAATAGAAATTGAAACTACAGTACCCCCTGTTTCTAACTCATAAATTTATACTTCATTTAAATGTTGTTGAACTTTTTGAATTGTATGCCTAGAGTTAGGTTCTGTCTCAGGCTCATTCTCTCTGTGTGCCTTATTCTCCAGTGTCGTAGCAACATTTTTATGGTTGCCTTTATGTAGGAAATCATACAACCAATTTACTTGCTATTTGGGAAATTTATGTAGGTCATTTGGTGTACAAAAATAGAAAAGTAGATGGTCACTTTCACCGGTCAGTGGAGGAAAAGTGATAAGAAAATGAAAATATGAGCAGTATCTAGCAACTTTTTATGTTGTCTAGGATCTGGTTCCTCAACATTATGGGCCTTAAATCTGCATCAGACAACAAAATACACAACTTTCCCTATGCATATGCATATTCACATAACATTTACTAACATAAAACAAAATATCACAAAATAAATTTATTAATTCACAATGGTGCTATATCAGTATAATGACTACCTTTCATAGATAATACGATCAATACTAGCTCCTCAGGAGAGAATACCTACCTGGAGACGTGATTTCTAGTAAAAGCTGGCTTAGTAATTCAGCGAAAGTAGATTTTTTAAGTCCTGAGAAATATTTTATTTGGATTTGTTAGAATTTATCTTTAAGAAAAAATAATATATCTTCTTTGTGACCCAATTATTATAACAAAGCACTTTCAGATTATCATTGAACAAATAGTATGAATTTACTTCTGCTTTGATGATCACTCTTGTTTTGATAACTCCTAAACATTTAACAAGCTATCAGGCTCATATTTATCAACTATTCTTATGAATTTTTAGATTATTCAGTGAATTGACCCACCAACATGCCTATGTTCTCTACCCTGAAGCATACCAATTGATAGTAAGAGGAAAAGTCGGCAGGCTTGAAATCATGGTGAATATGTCTTGAGAGCTGAAGAAGAACAAAAAGAAATACTGAATGGTGGCTAAATGTATAAGCTGGCTGATGTCGCATGTATTAAAAGTACCTCACATAAGATCAACATCATTAGTCATTGGAAAAATGCAGTTTAAAACCATAATGTGATAATTGTATAAGCCTATTTACATTGGCAAAAATGTAAAAGACTGACCATTACAAAAATGTAAAAGACACTCAGAAGTTCAGAAAGATGAAGAAAATAAAAAAAATTAGGCACTGTGGTTTTCATCTATGTATGTGTAATCTCATCAAAACTTGGTCTCCCACTATAACCAACTAAGAAACTGGACATAATACATGAAAACACTGGTTTCAGATATTGAAACAATGGAAAATTCAGGACTATGGTCTTTGAAAGACAAGAAACAAATTCTGTGAGCCTTAAAATGGCCAAAAGTTTTTTCCTAGATGTAATTTCCAGATCACAGTGCAAAAGTGTAGAATTGAACTGAGGATATAGAGAATGGAGTTCAAAAAAGCCAAGGTAGCTACAATGTCCATGGCAGAGTACTGCAGGAAAGGAAACTATGCAGAAAAAGCGATCCTGGGTTCTGCACTGGAGGGATATTAGAGAGGCATTGAACAGGCTCTTCATTGAGCTGAAAATTGCACATGCAAAGGGTGAAATTCCACAAGGCTGAGCTAATCAGCAACTAGTAAGAAAAAAAAGAAAAAATAACAATTACACAGGAAGCTCCAAGCTTAAAAAACAAAAACAAAAAAAATTCCAAGAACTCACACATAGGTGGGAATTGTTTGAATACCCAACAGTCAGAATAGAGAGTCCTTATTGAATACACAGAGTATTCTGAAGAAGAGATTTAGTATTCTGAAGAAGAGATCCAAGAAGGTTTTCACATTAGTAATGGAACTAAATCAAGTAAGACTACTATAAACCAATTACAGCAAAAAAAGAAAAAAAAAAAGAAAAAAAAAAAGCTGAAAAGAAATTCTTAAAAGGACCAAGCCATATCCATGTAATCCAACTACCTGAGAGAACAAATTCCGACATGGTTTAAAGAAACACATCAAAATCTACCACTTATTAAGGTAAGAATAACAATGTCCAGCATCCAACAAAAAATTACTAGATTCGTGAACAAGCAGAAAATATGATACCCAAAAATGATAGAAAAATCCACCAATGTAAATAGAACCTGAAGTGAGAAAGATAATGAAAGTTTTAAATATAATAAATATTATGAATATACTCAAAGGTTTAAAGGAAAATATAAATAATGAGAAAAAAATGGAAGATAAAATAATGAAATTAATGGAAACTCTAGAGCTGAAAAAGTTATATTTGAAGTGAAAATTCACTGTGTGCGGTTAATAGCAAAATAGACATAGAAGAATAGTCCAAACGAATTGAATATATGACATTAGATATTATCCAAAATAGAGACAAAGAATACAAACCTCAATAAAATTAACAGAGATCCTATAGATATGCAGCAATACCACGTGGGTCTAACATTCATGTAATTGAAATCTCAGAAATGGGGAGGGGGGTGAAGGAAGATAAAAAAAATGGCTACATAGTTTCCATATTTCATGAAAAGAATAAACCAAGACATCCAAGAAGCTCAACAAATTCTAACAGAATAAATACAAATAAAACTAAGAAAAATCACAGTCAAAACATGGAAACAAATTAACAAAATAATATTAAAATTAATTGTAGAAAAATAACACATTAAGTACAAAGGAAGAAAGATTTTTAAAAAATCCACAGAGAAAAAAGCAGAGGAAGACAAAACAAAATGGAATATCATCTTCAAATCGCTAAAAGAAAATAAAACTATCCATTTCCAATTTTATGTCAGTAGAAACATCGTTTAGGAAGAGAAACAAGGCACACGTGTTTACTCTTACCTCTTCAACTCAGCATTGTACTAGAGATCTTAGCCAAGGAAAAAAGGCAAGAAAAAGAAATAAAAACCATACAGATAGGAAATGAAGAACCAAACTTGATTGTATGTGTAGAAATGGCAAAAAATGTAAACAACAACTATTAGAATTAATGAGTTATAGGAAGGTCACAAAATACTAGGTTGTAATAAAAATAAGTTGTGTTTTTTATGTTACAAGAAACAATTTGAAACTAAAATTTTAGAAATCAATTTTCAACAGCAATAATAAACATCATATGCTTAGGTATTGATCCAGCAAATTATGTGCATTATCTGTAAACTGAATACTAAATAGTGATGCTAACAGAAATTAATGAAGAAATAAACAAATAAGGAGATATACCACGTCATGGATGAGGAGATTCAATATACTTAAGTACCAATTATCCCCAAACTGTTCTATAGGTTGAATACACTTCTAATCAAAATTCTTTCAGAATTAGTTTTGTTTTTTTTTAAATACACAGGCTTATTACAAAATTTATATTGAAGGGTAAAATATGGTGAATATTTTTCCTTTTACCAAAATAATTTTGAAAATAGAAGACTAAAATTAGAAGGACTTATTCTAGCTGATTGAAAGAAAGAACGTTGTAGTACCCAAGACACTAGGCACTACCAGGAAAAAAAAAAAAAAAAAAAAAAAGACACTTTGTCAATGAAACAGAATGAAATACCTAACAATAAATCCTCACTTATATGGTCAAGTGTTTTTCAACGGAAGTATAAAGGCAATTCAATGTTAAAACAATGATCTTTTCAACAAACGATGCTGGAAAAATCAGATATCCATATGCAAAAAAATCTCAAATTATAACTTGCACAATATACAAAATTTTATTCAAAACAAATCATAGACTTAAATGTAAAATCTAACATTTAAACACATCTAGAAGAAAATGTGAAAACATTTGTGTGACCTTGGATTAGGCAAACATTTCTGAGACATGACACCAAAAGCATGATGTGTATACCAAAAAATTGGATGCTATCAAATGTAAGAACTCCTGCTCTGCAGAAGACAATGTATGTACATATGCTTCCATTTATATGACATTCTTGCAAAAAAAAAAACAAACTATAGGAACAGAGAACATTGTTTGCCAGAGGCTGGGGATAGAGAGAAGGATTCACAAAAAATAAGAATCCAGAAATGTTTTTATGTGATGGAATTGTCCTTTTCCTTGATTGTAGTGGTGCTTACAAAACTTGCATAATTTTCCCATAAAAGCATGAATTTTCTATATGTAAATTATACCTTTATTTTAAAATATAAAATTAAAGGGAATGTAAGACTTTTCAGAAAATAAAACTAGACAATATATCTATACCAAGTAAATAAATTAATAATAAATACACTTCCTATGAAGAAATTCTAGGCTCACATGGGGTTACTTGTGAATTCTCTCAAATATTTAAAGAAAAAATAGTATCCACACAATCTCCTTCAAAAAAAGAGAAAAAAGTAGAGAAGATGGAAATACTCCTCCAAATCATTATATGAAGCCAGCATTACCCCAATACTAGAAACTAAAGCTGAAAAAAGACAACACAAATTAAGAAAGCTAGATATCAATATTGCTCTTAACTATATCCTTAAATCCACAAAAAATTAGCAAACTAAATTCAGTAACATATCAAAAAGGTTATATACCAAGTGGGATATATCCCACGAGTTAGATTGGTATAGTATCTGAAAATCAATTTATGTAATAAACAATATTAATAGAATGAATGTCTAAAACCATGTGATAATCTCAATAAATGAAGAACAAAATGAATAAAAGCTAACTTACGATTTTCAAAAAGCTCAAAAAGACTAATAATAAAAGGGGTTTCCTCAACCTGCTAAAGATCACTTACATATTATGCAATATGTAATATATACTAGTTATTGTATTATATACAAGTTATAAAAAAAATTCTATTCACAATCCTGATATTCCTTGACTTACGATGGGGTTATGTCCCATTAAACCCACCATAAATTGAAAATATTCTAAATTGAAAGTGTGGAAAGTGCGTTTTCAACTTACCATATGTACAGATATTTGCGACATCCAGAGGCAACTCCATCAGGGAGCGTACTGAATGAATTTGCTTTGTACCATCATAAAGTCAAAAAATCAAGAGTGGAGTCATCATAAATCTAGGATGTCTGCAGTATTGAAAAGTGGAAAACATTCAGGCATTTGTGTAACCAAAAAGTGTAAGATTTTGTACTGAAAATTACAAAACACTGATGAGAGAAATTAAAGATTGAGATATTTTATGTTTGTGGATTGGAAGAAAATATTGTTAAAATTTCAATTCTACTCACACCAATTTAATGAAATTCTAATTTAAAAAAAAAAAGATAAAACTCAGCAGGCTTTTATTTATTTATTTATTTTGGAGAGGTTGAATGTAATGCATATAAAATGAAGAGGACCTAGAGCAACTGTGATCTTTTCTTTTCTTTTCTTTGGCTGATCGTGGTGGCTCACTCCAGTAATCCCATCACTTTGGGAGGCTGAGGCGGGCAGACCAGGAATTCAGAACTGGCCAGAGCAACATGGCGAAATCTTGTCTTAAAAAAAAAAGAAAAGAAAAGAAAAAAAAAATTAGCCTGGTGTGGTGGTGTGCGCCTACGGACACAGCTATTCGGAAGGCTGAGGTGGGAGGATCACTTGAGCCCCAGCTGTGGAGGTTGCAGTGGGCTGAGATTGTGCCACTGCACTTCAGCCTGGGTGACAGAGTGAGACCCTATCTCAAATAATAATAATAATAATAATAATAATAATAATAATAA
>NW_016808703.1:497191-504506 GCF_001698545.2 Rhinopithecus bieti
TTTTTTTTGATGTGTCAACTTCACTGGTCTACAGTCCCCAGTTATTCCACCAAATGCTATTCTAGATGTTGTTGTGAAGGTATTGTGTAGATGTGATGACAATTCATAATCACTTGATTTTAAGCAAAAAAAGATTATCCCAGATAATCTCAGTAGTGTTGATTCAATAAGTTGAAAGATCTTAAAAGCAGACCTGAGACATCTCTGAAGAAGAAAGTTTGCCATGGACAGCAATTTCAACTTGCGCCCAAGAGTTGGAGACTGTTTCCTCATGGCCTACCCTACAGATTGTGGACTTATCTAGTCAGTCCCCATCATCACATAAGCCAATTCTTCTTTTTTTGTTTTTTAGTTCTTTTTATTCTTTTTATTTTTTTGAGATGGGGTCTGTCTCTGTCACCCTGGCTGGAGTACAGTGACAGTGGCGCCATCTTGGCTCACTGCAACCTTCGCCAACTGGGTTCAAGTGATTCTCCTGAGTCAGCCTCCCAAATAGCTGGGATTACAGGTATGCGCCGCCATGCCCAGTTAATTTTGTATTTTTAGTAGAGACAGAGTTTCACCATGTTGGTCAGGCTGATCTTGAACTCCTGATCTCAGGTGATCCTCCCACCTTGGCCTCCCAAAGTGCTGGGATTACAGATGTGAGCCACTGTGCCCAGCCCTAAGCCAATTCTTTATAGTAAATTTCTTAGTATTTATTTTGCATGGGTTCTGCTCATCTGAGTGAACCCTAACTGATAACAGAAGCCAAGTCAATTTTTAAAAAGAAGAACAGTGTTGAAGGACTTCCACTACTGAATTTTAAAATGCACTATAAAGCTACAGGAATCAAGGCAGAGTGGTGTTGGCATAAAGATAGGAATGTAGATAAACAGAATTGAGAGTTAAGAAATGAAATGATTTTTTACAAAGGTACTCAGGCAATTCAATTAAAGAAAGGATGGTGTTTTTGACAGATGGTGCTAGGACAATTAGTAATCCATTTGTAAAGAACTAGCTTTGTCGGCCAGGCGCGGTGGCTCAAGCCTGTAATCCCAGCACTTTGGGAGGCCGAGACAGGAGGATCACGAGGTCAGGAGATCAAGACCATCCTGGCTAACATGGTGAAACCCCGTTTCTACTAAAAAAATACAAAAAAAAAACTAGCCGGGCGAGGTGGCGGGCACCTGTAGTCCCAGCTACTCGGGAGGCTGAGGCAGGAGAATGGCGTGAACCCGGGAGGCGGAGCTTGCAGTGAGCTGAGATGCGGCCACTGCACTCCAGCCTGAGCGACAGAGCGAGACTCCGTCTCAGAAAAAAAAAAAAAGAATTAGCTTAGTCTCTTCTCATACTATCAAGAAAATTAACTCAAAACGGGTTTAGGTCTAAATATAAGAGTTAAAACAATAAAACTTCTGAAAGAAAATATAGGAGAAAACCTTTGTGAACTTGAGTTAGGCAGAGTTCTCATACATGACATCAAAAGCAAAGTGCATAAAGCAAAAGAAAATGATAAATTAAATTTCATTAAAATTAAAATTAAAATATTTTGCACTTCAAACAATACTTTAAGAAAATAAAAAGACAAAAGACTGTGAAAAAATATTTGCAAATCACATGCCTCATAAAGGTATTGTATCGAGAATAAATAAAGAAATCTCACGTCATAATAAGAACACAAAACCCCAATGTGAAAATGGGTAAAACTTAAATGAACGTTTCGCAAAAAAGATATAAGAATAGCTAATAAGCACATGAAAAGATACCTAACTTTATTAGGCATTATAGATTGCTTATAATAAAATAAACATGATAACAAGTATTGTTGAGGCTGTGGAGAAATTAAAATGTTCATGGGTTGCTAAAGGGAATGTATAACGTTATAGCCACTTTGGAAAATATTTTGGCCATTTCTTAAAAAGTTAAACCCATATTTGCCATATGTTCAGTGGAGAAAGGTTGTCTCAGCAATTCTACTCCTAGGAATCCACTGAAGAGAAATGAAAATATAAGTCCCCACAAAGACTTGTACACAAATTTTCACAGCAGCATTATTCATATTAGCTAAAAACTGGAAATAACTCAAATTTTCATTATTTGGTAAATGAACAAACAAAATGTAGTATACCATAAAGTAAAATACTATTCAATACAGAGAGAGAATGAAATGTCAATTTATGTTACATTAATGACCACAAACATATACTAAGAAGTCAAACCAAAATATTATTACATGGTATTATATATACAAAATGTCCAGAAAAGCAAATTCCTAGCGATAGAAAATCAGTGGTTTTCTGGGACCGGGGGTGGGAGCAGGATTGAGTGCAAAGGAGTTCAAGGAACTTTAGGAAATTTGAAGCAAATGTCCTAAAATTGGATTATGGTGATGGTATAGGAGAAACACAAGTCTATGACAATTAAAAGATCATCAAATTGTACACTTAGAATGAGAGCATTGTTATATAAGTTATATCACAATAAACCTATAAGAAATAATACATTATTTATATAAACATTTTGAAAATGTAAAATGAACTTACACTATTTATAAATAGATACTTTTAAAACTATATAAAAATGAGAAACCCCAAATTCAAGATCAGATTTCCTCAGTGTAGAGAAGGACACAAATAAGGAAGTGGCTTAAGTCCTATCTATAATGTGTTGCCACATAAAAAACACAAAACAGATATGGATGTGCTAGAAAAATCCTATAACTGTCACAACACGATTAACTTTCTAATAATATTTATATATCTATTTTGTTTTAATAGATTTAACATAAAGAGATATTTTACTATGCATATTTATTGATCTTAATAAGTTACCCTAAATATGTATTATATTTGAATCAGGTTGTATGTAAAATAGTAGATTCTGCATTATTCCCAGAATTACAAGAGAAACATTTTTTTTCCATATTTTAAATTTTCTTCCGAATAACCCTTGCTATTGACTATACATTTTGCATCAGAGTGTAACTTACCCATTCTTGTCTGTCAGATACTTGAATTGCTTGTAGCAAACAGATATTTGGCTACTATAAATAAAACACCTCATATGTTATTTATTACTTAATTGTAACTGATCTAAAATTTAAGGTAAAGCTCTTGTATAATGTTTTTCTAACTAGTTAACTTTTAAAGCATCATTTATTGGCTATTTTATCTTTTTCCATTCACTTGTATGCTACCTTTATGCATAGAAAATATTACGTTGAACCATATGAAATTGCCAGTTTTGTAAGTCAAAAGCAGTTCAATACTGGTAATTTCAGATGGTTTAATCTAACTAATGCATCAGGACTATCTATTCCACTCTATTAGTTTCTAATTTCTCCTTTATGATAGTTTGTTCATAACATGATAAAGTGGGTCCATTGATTTCCTCCTTTACTCTCCTTAAGAACTAGTTTTCTTATGTATTTTTTCAAATTTTTTTTTAGAAATATTTGTCAGTTTTCCCAAAATATTCCCCTTTATTTTAACTAAAACTATGGTGTAACTTTAATTCTATTTGGGGAAAAAAATGATACGTTACAAATGCTAAGTATTCCTCTTTATTATCTAAGCACAATTTTAGGGATTCTTTCCATGTGTCCCATACATTTCTTGTTGAGATTATTTCCCAGTATTTTATATAATATTTGTTTATCATGTTAATGAGATTGTTTTTCATTATATTTTCTAATGATTTATTACTTGTATAATCATAATATTAATAACTAACATTTATTCAACACATTTAACATGCTGGCTGCTAATCAGCTTTTATGAAGTTTGTAATGTAATCTTCACAACATTTCTGTGAAGTACTTACTAACGCTAGCTTCAAGATGTAGATGAGGAAACTGAGGCGTTGAAAGTTTAAGTAACTTATTCATGATACCATAGCTTATAAGAAAGTATTTAAATGTAAATTGCCTAATTACAAGACCCTAATTTTAATATCACATCAAAACATTTTTATTTACATCCTGTCACCTGATTGAGCTCTTCAGTTACTTCTGTATTTTAGGTTATTGTTATAGTTTCTCTGGCTATCTCATTTACATCTCATACTATAGATAAAACCTTTCATTTATGCCTGTCATCCTTTCTCCACTGAACAGAGAAAGGCTCCTTTGTTCTTCCTGAATTCTTGGTATCTTTATCTCTGAAGAAGAAAAAATATATATATCCCCAATTTTAATCCAACTGTGAAGTTCTTGGGCCCATTGTTAGACAGACACAAATCAATCTATATTTTTAAACTATCCAATAAATGTAAATTGTTCCACTTTATGCTACTGTGTTCTCTTATATAATATTAGCTTAATCTGAAATACAAAGAAAATATGCCAAGTTTTAAATCAAAAATTTTTCATTCATATGTATATGTTAGCCAAAAAGCTTCAAATATACATGGCTCTAAAAAGTCCATTTAATAAAGCAAATACGTATTCAGCCTTAACTTACGTAACATAATTTATATAACCATGTGATAATTTATACATATTCAATAGTCAAAAAACAAGTAAACAACCTAAATATAAACATCTCTGTGTGAGAACTTATTTACTATAAAATCTTACTAACAGGTTCATAAAACCTCTTTTATAAAATCCTAACATCAAGTTACAATAAATAGTTCCGCATAGCAATTATGCTAAGATTTATCTTTGCAACTTATTCTTTAAGTAGTTTAGATAGCAATAAGGGAGAAAATCATCTTATGTGACTTTGATGTGTGACAAATCCAAGAATTGACAAGACCGTGTAAATCATGTGTATTATCATGCCTCATCTGAATGTCTCTACAACATATACAAGTTGAAGGATTAAGTGTGAGAAGAGCTTTCAGAGCTGTGTCAGTGCTGAGGGCTGTCGACACTGATTAAGACACTGACAGAGTGCACACAAAAACCATTTGTTGGCATGACATATCAGATGGGTGAAGAATCCGTCTTTGTCTATTGAGTTCAGTTTTCTTCCAAACTGACTTACAGATCAGCTGTAGTGTTTCCAGAGGCAAACAATACATTGATTTTCAGTATAGACCTTATGCAAAATAGGTAGTAATGAAAAGTTTTTAAAGAGGCTTTTCTATAGCATTAGCAAGCACAATGAACAATTGTGCGTTAATATGAACAGTGTTTCCTTCCGTCTTCTACTTTTGAGAGCCACTTTTTAAAACAGCAGCTTCCATTAAAAGGCTAATTCTCTTTCTACCCATGACTAAACTGTGTGGTGAGGTTTACTTTTGTTTGGCACTGAAAAATAAATGATGGAAAATTGGAGCTAACAATATGTTCTGATTATTCCTACAGTATACAATATTCTCTGAATGTGACAAACCATGTTTATCACACTAGGGAGGGTGAGGAAGGGAGAGAGAGATTCCCTGTGATTTATTGGCATGCATGGTGCTGGTGCTGTTAAATAGCCATTTTATTATTCTGTCTTGACATTGACAAATTTTATTTAAATTTTAGGAACTAAAAGTTTTTACATGTAAAAGCTTACCTAAATATTGTATTGACTATGAGAAATAAAAGTTATTTGTAATAGTAGTTAAGACTATTGGGTCCATCAAGTGTTATGTTCCACTTGTTATTCTAAATCATAGGAGTTTTTATTGTTTCCACCTAATATATTTTAAGTGGTCTCTTTTCTACATTTCTGTATTTTAAAAAGTGGTATCACAGAGTAGATCATCATTCTAGGAAGCCAGATTTCCCAGTTAAGAAGGGATACAGATTGTCTCTGTATATACCCTTATTCCTATTATATACTTAGCTTAAAGGTGATATCAATACAAGCAGCCCTATCCAATATGTCTGGCTATCCCAACATAGGAAAAATACAGATACCATTGCATGAATGTATGCTCAGTGTTGAATTGCTAATGCCAATGAAAGAAGATATTTTTTGAAAGAGAAAAGGAGAGTCAAAAGCCCATAAACACTCTCTAACCTGGTACAATTGAGATGAAAAATAAAAATTTTGTGATGACTGGCCAGTTATTGTAAAATCTGTGGGTAGAGAAGACAGTAAAGCATGACTCAACATATGAAACTCAACTCTGTGGTCGAGTTTGTGGCAAAACACAGAACAGTATTCCAAATAATTCTAAAACTTGTAGTATTTGTTTATATCTAGTGGAATATAACCTAGGGGAGAAAAAAAAAACAAAGTCTTTAGTTAATGGGTATTGTTATTTTCAGACTGTTGTGTATAAATTATGGGACAAAAAACAAGTACATAATTATCCTGCTGCCATTGAGAACCAAGGAACTTTGGCAAGGGAGAAACAGCACATATATCAGAGAGATGAGATTATGTAAAAACTATGTAGTTCTGAATATGAATTACAAGTATCCATGATATATTAAAGAAAAGAAAATAAATTTCTTAGCTCTGTCTACTGAAAAATCCTAGAAGCAATGATCAAATAAAATCTCTAAACCTCAAAGTGGTCTCTAAATATCATTTATATCTAAAAGAATATAATCACTTAGGAAATGGCTGATTCCACATTTTGAGCAGAATACATACAAGATGCTCCTGGAACATTTTGTCATACCAAAGCAAAGAAACGAAGACTACCAGGGTAGTAATAAAATGACTCAGGAGCCTACTTAAAGATATTGTCAATAGCCTGAACTAAGACAATCTAACATCAGCAGGTATGAACATGCAACGGATTAAAAATCATCTCAAAGATTTAAATAAATGAGCCCATACTAATATTAAGAGAAAAACAATATACAGTTGTCCTCTAGAAGATGCTGAGAAACTAACTCATTTTTTAAACTAGCAAATCAAATGTTGAATATGATTTTTCTATGCTATCTTCATCTAAAGGTAACCAAATAGTTGATGAGGTAAAATTTCTTTTTATTAAAGTAGTCCAGTTACTTGAATACTAACTGTTGTATAGTCTACTAATAGAAGAAGAAATGACATAACTAAAGTATGCTTGTTTTCAAAATCTATCAAAATAATTGATTTAAGCCAGAGGTCAGAAAACTTTTCCTGTAAGGAATCAGAAGGTAAATAATATAGGCTTTGAGGTCCATATGGTTTCTGTTTCAACTCTGCTATTATAGCATAAAAGAAGCCATAGAGGGGCGGAGCAAGATGGCCGAATAGGAACAGCTACAGTCTCCAAATCCCAGCGTGAGCGACACAGAAGACCGGTGATTTCTGCATTTTCAACTGAGGTACTGGGGTCATCTCACTAGGGAGTGCCGGACCATCGGTGCTGCTCAGTTGCTGCAGCCCGACCAGCGAGAGCTGAAGCAGGGCGAGGCATCGCCTCACCTGGAAGCGCAAGGGGGAAGGGGATC
>NW_016808703.1:513895-519714 GCF_001698545.2 Rhinopithecus bieti
GGGAGGGATTGCATTGGGGAGTTATACATGATATAAATGATGAATTGATGGGTGCTGACGAGTTGATGGGTGCAGCACACCAACATGGCATAAGTATACATATGTAACAAACCTGCACGTTATGCACATGTACCCTAGAACTTAAAGTATAATAAAAAAAAAAAAAAAAAAAGAAGCCATAGAGAAAACATAAATGAATAAATGTGTCTGTGTTCCAATAAAACTATTTTTTTACCAAAAGATGCAACAGGACAATTTGGCCCATGGGCCATGGGCCATAGTTTCTTTGATATAGATGCTGATTATCAATGGCAGCTAACATCAGAGACAGAGATAACAAGAGAGTATATGCTTCCAGATAGAACTATATAACAACACAAAACACAATTTATTAACTATTAAAAATGAACCTAAATCTGGTCAAGGTTCTAGGCCTAAATATCATGGAACAAGGCAAAGTATCAACCAGTTACAATAAAAAGTCAATACCTTTGTAGATCCTGATTTTAAAAATATATATTTATTTGTGTATATATGTGTATATAAGTATGTATGTGTACACATATGCACACATAAATTCACATGTACTTATACATGAGATACATAGGGAAATTTGAACACTGTTGGTTATATGATGATACTAATATATTGTTATTGATTGGTTTAGTGAAATATGATATCATGGTTATGTTTTCAAAAATATCCTTTGATACTGAATATTTACATATGAAATTACATGCTACCTGAGATTTGCTTCAAATTAATCTAGAAACGAAGAGGGAAAGTGAATGAGGCATAAAACAAAATTAAATAGCTGTTGATAATTACTGAAGCTGAATGTTAACACTGGGACTCATTATACCATTTTGTCTATTTTTGTGTATGTATGAAATTTTTCAGTATGCTGAAAAAAGCAGAAGAATATACTTTATAGTTTATACATTTCAGTTTCTTGTCTGGAATACTGGTAATTTCTATTTATTTCAGGCTTTTCCCTTCTTTGGTATTCTTTTGTATTTGTCCATTGCAAATTCATATTATTTGCCTTTGACTATCCCTTGATTTTCAAGGTCATATAAATTTTATTTCATCCAAGGAAAAAGCCATTCTCTTAAATTAGGGTTATTCCTCATAGTTCTTGACATAGCATGTTCATCAACACTACATTATAACTCTTAACTCATTCTAAGAAATCAATGTCCTGAATTAAATTCTGAATTCAAGTTTCTTTCTAGTTCATGATGTAGGACACAGTAACCCTACTGAGGTTAGGATGACAATTTAGATGACTTATTAGGTGGATATTACTTTATAATACTATGTACTATAATAGCATTGTACATTATTAAAATGCATAAACTTCATCATATCAAGAATAGGATATACTCATTTTATCATGCTTATTGATTTATAAGTACTTTTATAATCTTTGACCAATGAACATGGAAATGTAGTTACACGAAATTTCTGAGTTTAATATGAATTGTAAAAGAAGGAACTCCAGAAACAATAGAAGCAATAAAGCTGTATTTTAGGTTTTATAAAAAAGTTAAGATTTATCAAGTTATATCTTATTTCATTACATACCCAGCAACTACTCAGGTATAATTGAAAGCATTTGGATTTTTATTTCACAATATATAAAATTTTACTTGATCATTTCTCTCTTAATTTCATTTAAATTATCATTACAAAGTATCACATCTCTTTAAAGGATATTTCCTTAAGACTTCTAAATTTTGCCCTGTCTCCATAAAATACTTGCTGCTAGCTTATGTAAATACTCTTTTAATTATTATTTTAGCCACAACAACTATTCTCTATTAATGTTAACCATGTTGTATGTACTTTATATACATTTATTAAATTTTTAATATTCAAAATGACATTGGAGTGATGGATTTACTCCCATCACATAGTAGAAAACTGAGACTTAGTGAGGACAATTAATATTCTCGAGTTTTTGTAGTCTTAAATAAAAGAGTTGGGTTTCAAGCTCAGATGCGAGTCTCTAGGGCACACATTCTTTCTAGAACACAATGCCATGTAAGTTGTCTAAAGTCATATGTCAAAAACCTATAATTAGTTTGAAGATACCAGTCCTCCAGCCTAATGTTAAATGCACTGTTCTTTACTATGAGTGACCACCATACACATACACACTACCGGCGACCAAGTAGCACAGAATATAGAGGTAGAAATGATACCACCTCTCTGGAATTCCACTGAAAATGTTAAGATGATATTTTTAGTTTAAAAAAGGATCAATTTAAGGTAACTTCAAAATACATGAAAGATAAATTAATCTGGTTCCAAAATGTAACATATGGGAAAATAAAGTCAAGAAGATAAGTGCATTATCTAAATATTGGGAAAATTACAAATAGATTGTTTTCTATGACATTGAGAAATTTTTATTTTCTATAATAGGACCCTGAAGACTGTTTTGTTAGAGTTTCATATCTTTGATATATATGTGTACTTACCCACATAAAACATCTTCAAAAATAAATTTGTAAGGCTAAATAATCATATTTACCCCTCTATTTATAGTGATATTCCGTGAAAGAAAAAATCTGAGGACTTGAATTTGTGCCCAAGAGTTAAAATTTGGGTCTCATTTTCTTCTTGAACAAAACGGTTGTAGTGAGTTCTAACAGTTCTTTTGAAATCACAAATTTTCCATAATCACAATTCAGATGAGTTGCAACTTTCCAGGACAAACCTGTATGTTTAACAGCCATTTCTTCTACAAATGGCCATGCAGCCCTTCTTAGTGCATGGCTACATATTGTACTCTCACATTTTCCATTCAACCCATATGGAACCTGAATCTCTTCATTTCTTCATAGGTTCCATGTTACCTCTAGCTTCCAGGTAACACAAGCTGTTTTCTCTGCCTGAAACTCTCTTCTCCCACTCCTCCCTGGGCTAACTCCTCCCATCTTTCAGGGATTCTTTAGACTCTTCCTCCAGGAAACTTTTGCATATTTCTTGCATTTGTTTGTAGCCAACAGAGGTACTTTTTTCCAAGATCCTGAACCTGTTCTAACTCCTTCCAGCGTGGCAAGAGCTGGTTCTTCATCTCGGGATTTGACTCGTTTACTCTTTTCCAGGGAATGAGATTTAAATGTCTCTATAAAGTTGCTGAAACAAAATTCCACCACTTGTCAACAAAATACAAGAGAGAAAGTTCTTGTTTTCTAAAGTGGGGGGATATTATTGTTAACATAGAAAACCTATGCATTAGGAAAAATTAAGTTCCTGGCTGCAGACAAGGTAGACAATGAAAAAACTGAACAATTTCTTCCATCACCCTTGGTCCTAAATATAGTAAAAATGACAAGTAATCTCTAGAGTATACTCAAAGAAAGGGAAAACCAGAGGCTTGTCCTCTGCTGCTGTTTAAACACCTGTACTGACCGCCCCATTCCCAGCTGTCTAACCTGTTTATTGGAGGCAATCAATTTTATTTATTTATTTATTTTTGCAGAAATTTGGGGCTTATATTCAAAATGGCTCTTGACTTTTACCCATGGGGCATCTATCTATAAAACAATTTTTGTACTAATTGCTAGTAGCCAGTATGATGAAGTCAGCTATTTGCTTGATTTCAGGTAAGTGCAAATTTGCTAGTAGCTGCTGCAATTACCTCCCAGGTTGGAACTCTGCTAGGAATAAGGAGTTTCTAATGAGGTAAAAGAACAGATCATCTAAATTTGGCAAAATCTGTAGAAATGATAAATATTTGTTCAGTTTATGTTATCAAGGAAATCCCCTGATTTTCACTGTATAATGAGGACCAGACCCATTTCTCTGGTTACAAATGGCTATTCACTAGGAAAAACAGCCCCGTATGCAGTTGTCTTAGATGTTTAAAACAGCAAATCTAAGCTTGTGTTTGTGTGTGCATGTATGTGTACTTAACCATTGGAAACATACCCTAAATAACACTGCAATTCCAGAGTTGGATGAGATGATCCTTCTATATGTTCATGTAGCATCTTGTACTTCTAGCATAGAACTTCTCACACTAGGTTGACTTTAATTCTCTAAATTAAATTCTCTAAAGGTAGAAACTATAAATTGCTCATTTTTGTGTCATAGTGCCTAAAACAGCCTCAGATACAGAGTAACTACAAGGTAAACATTAATTGAATGACAGTTGTATCCACCATAAGAGACACAATGAATTATGAGTATCCTTTTTACCACATTCAACATATTCATACAGATTCTTTATGTGTATGTATTTATCCCAAATATCATTAATGCAATCAGAAGCATAAAAACGTAAGAAATGTATGACTCCCATATATGGTAAAGCCAAAACCAAGTTGACCTTTCTGTTTGTTACCCAAAAACAAAATGTATAGGAAGAATAGAAAAGTCCAAGAACACTTTGCAGGATGCTCAATAATACATTTCTGCATTTTTCAGGAGGCTGAAAACAGCAGCAAATGGATACTTTCCAATTTAATTTTAAATTAAAAGATAACTTGAACAGAGAATTCCATAGCAGAGACCATAGTCAGTGTACCCTGGTATCAAGTGTCTCAAGATTAAATCAAGGGCAGATTAAATACCCCGCTGAGTCATAACTCAGTGACAAACCCATTAGATTACATTTTCTTCCAAAAGCATTTTTGAATAGACTGTTACTATACAGAGTCCAATGTCAGAAGTAAAAAATTGAAAGGTCATTCAGTCCTTCCTGATATGACCTGAAAGTTTTCTTTATACAATACAAGTATGTAGTGTTTTCTCCAATTAGTTCTTCAGTATTAAAGTTTTGCTCAAAATTCCACTAAAACTAACTTCAGTGAGTTTGGTTCCCTATTTCTCTTATAAGAGTCAGAAACCTCATGTGAGTTTCTGCTCCCCATTATATCACTAAGCTCTTTTATTCTTCACCATGATCACCCTTGTCTAGTCACCTTGTTCTTCTTCCTTGTACAAACCAGGTATGCACCCACCTTAGGGCCTTTGCACTGGTTGTTTACTTGCCCTTATGGCACTCTTCCCACAGATGTCAATAGGGATCATCATTTTTACCAATTTCAGACCTTCAGTCAAGTATCACGTTCTCAGTGAGGCCTTCCTTTTCTACCTAGTGCTGGAAACTTGCCCTAACACCACTCATCTCCCTTGTCATCTTCTAATATCCCATGTAAGTGACTCAGTTATTATCTTCAGTGTGGATTTCTCCCCACTCATGTGTAAACTCCATGAGGAAAGATGATTTTCTGTTCTATCTCTAGCACCTAGAACAGTCTACGCCTGAACTATCATTAGTTCACAGGACATAATTGTTGAATAAATAAATACAATAGCTATATAATTTTTTAAAAAATGCACAGTTTTCAAAAGGACTTAAAGATGTTGAAAAGCTTGCTGAAATGTTTTTAAAAACCAGAATTATGTATGCAGCATGATTATAATTATATAAAAAAGAAATTTACAAAGCAAGCAACCAAAATCCCATACATGGTAATATTAAAAATGAAGAAGAATATAAGATAAAACACACAAAAATACAACTCTCAGAAATTGAATTTGTATGATGGAACTATGGGTGAATTTTTTTCTTCCTTTTAATTTTCCATATTTCCTAAATTTATAAAGAAACATTACTTTAGCATTTTAAAAAATGTGAAGAAAAAAACAACTAAACATGTTTTCTTTTTTTTAGCTGCTCTTTAGTATTTTTTTTAACTCACTTTCTCTGTGTTGCAATCTGGACTAAATCCTTGGTACTATCTCTTGAATCATGAATTCTCTCTTCATCTCTGTCTAAATGTTACTTTTTTCTCTTGAGA
>NW_016808703.1:523544-526340 GCF_001698545.2 Rhinopithecus bieti
AAAAAAAAAAAAAAAAAAAAAAAAAAAAAAAGGTTCCGTTGATAAACAATACCTCCAACTTAACAAAAATAGTGTATTTTATCTCTGGAAAGGTAAAACAGCCATTTGTAAGAATAATTTGAAGATTTTTCTGCAGTAGAAATGATTGTGTAATAACATGTCACATGTCCTCCTCATGACCAGTGGCACCGATATTCTAAGTCAGCTGAAGACCTCTCATCAGGAAAGGAGCAAAACCATCTATCAGAGCCTGGAGGATAGAACTGTTTTCTTTGTTGTTACTGCCTTCTGAGGTCACTATTGAACTAGGCAGAAACCAGTGGCAGAAATCCATTGACCTGAAATGGATTAAGTAAGAAAATTTATCTTTCTTTACATTCTAACAACTCTCTGTATTGGAATTCACATAATTGTAAGAAGTAGTAGATTTTAAATCAAGCATTTTGCGTCTAAATTCCCCATCAGGTACCATATGTGTGATCCTGGACAAATTATATAACACCTGTGAGTTGCAGTTTCTTCATCTAACACGTGGGATTTATAAAGAATCTCTTTCACAACGTTCTTGGGAGTAGTTATGGACAATATATGTTACATGGCATACCTTAATATCCTTTCTTTTTTTTACCTTTATTTTAGATTCAGGGATTCTCAACATCTTTTGATAAGAAACTATTTTCAGTGTTTCAAAAGTAGCCATGAATAAAATGGGATAAAATGGGATTATTCCCTTTGTATATCCTATGGCTAAGGATTCTTTTAAAATAGACATATCATTCCAAGGATCAATTTTGTCTACACACACACACACACACATACACACACAATCTCTCCTTACAAATTCTGCTTATCAAGTAATTTGGCTTTCAATATTTTACAATTTTTTTCAAAATTTATGAAAAGTAAATTCTAAGAGAAAGTGTAACTAGGGCCCTTTGTGAAAATACAAGGGTCAATTTTAATTCCTTTTCCCAATATATTGAAATCTATTGATCCCTCTCTGTGTGTATATATATATATATAACATATATATATGTTCATTTTAGATAATGTGTGAGCTTGCAAATATTTAAAACACAGCACGGCAAACATAGCTTATTCCATGTATTATGCCTCCCTATTTCTCCCACTTATAGAACATAGACATTTCTAATCTTATAAATATCCAACCGGGAAAGAATCCCTAACTCGGCCTGTGCACATGGAGCCATCCTATCTTTCTCTTCCTCTAGCTTTTCTAGAGGAGATCCACAGACCAGGGTTAAAAGTATCTGCAGCACACCTCTTACTTTCAGGGGACTAGACATGCTCTGCTCATTTTTTTCCTTCTGAAAACCATTTATGACATGTTAATTTCCCCTCAGGAAATATTCTGTGGTTGTTGTGGCCATTGCCATTGATGTTGGTTTCCCTCTTCTGTCTCTCACACAGTTACCTCAAAATAATCTTTTCCCCTTACCAATTCCTTCCATTTGTGAACACACAGAGAAACAATGACATCAATTATGGTTCATAAGCATTCATGATACACCTGTAACATAGAGCGAAGGAGAGTCTCAAATTGTGAAGTGAAATTAGACACAATCACAAGCCAGTGCCATACACTGCAAGAGCCCTTGAGTGTACCCAGGAGTCTCCTTCAGAATTTCCACAACAGTCTCCACCCACATCCTCGTCCTCCTCTAATTAAACCTGTTTTCCTCAAGCACCAATATTTCAAAACCGTCCTTTTCAATTTTGTTATTTTCCTGTGTTATTTGATTACTAGTATGAAAACACCCACAATTTTACAGGATTTTGTGAAAATGTAAAACAATGTTGCAAAACATTGGGAGAGGTTAGCCTGGGGTCTTAATCACCATTATAATATTGTTGCTGGAAGAAAATGCATTCTGAGTTCCACACAAATGACTTACAAATGAACTTTCAGAACATAACCCATTCTGAATGAGGGGACTGCCTATATACATAGTTGGAAAATCACTGAGGCTTCATACCATTAGGCATCATAAAGTCTGCAACTTCACATGTAAATAAATCAAATTATTCACCAGCCCAAACAATTTTGCAGTGAGTTACCTCTCATTTTCAAAAGTTCGTTTATTTTCCCTCACCTGGCATAAATTGTTATTCAAACTGATCACTTAAACCAGGAGACAAAATTAATACTAATAAAACAGTGGTAAGTAGCATAGAGAATGCAAAACCAACCAAGTTTAAGAAAACAATAACACTATATATATGTAAACAATATATATAAATATATAAAACAATAACTATATATAGTTATATATATAACTATATATATAATATATACACACACATATAACATTTGGCCACTTATAAAATGTCTGAGGACATTTCAAAAATCAGGAAATTAAAGCATTCGTAAGAAACTAGAAAATTTTTACAGAATACACTAATGAGACATTGTGTGATTTCTTGAAAGAAACCTGTGACAGTAACCTTTAATGATATCCTGATACCTCTTGTATCCAGGATCCAAATGTACAAAGAAAGAAAAAAAATTAACAAATAATTTTTCAAGATTTTTGTCACTAGCATAAGCACTCCTATTTGACCAACAGATTAAATTACAGTAGCAATACCTATGTGAATCATTTTGGATTCATTTTGATCCAGAAAAAAAAAAATGCTGGGAACCATTATTATTTATAACTTGAGCATCATGCTGGAAAATGTCACTTGAATCTTACTTGAATTATATTTCCTATGTGAAAATGAAACAGCCCACAAGTTACTCTAAATCTATAGTGTATGTGGATGTCAGCACTC
>NW_016808703.1:529414-562677 GCF_001698545.2 Rhinopithecus bieti
TTTTTTTTTTTTTTTTTTTTTTTTTTTTTTGTCAAAGAAGAAACACTCTCAGTCTATGGAGTGCTGCTTTTGCTCTCTGAAGCAACTGGCAATGTAGCTGGACTACCAAAGGAGTGCTATCAGAGCAAACTACTCTTGCATTTAACAAGTCTACTAGCTTATTTTTTTTTTTTTACAAATATATGTGTGTATATATATATATATGTATATACACATGTGTGTGTGCCTATGTGTGTATGCACACACACACTGCTATTTCTGTCTTTGTTTTTAGTACTGACTCATATTTAAAGTTCATTAAAAGGAAATAATTGTAGGCAATTGTGAGCATTTAACATTTTCTAGGGACTGCAACTAGGTGTTTTATCAGAACCAACAGTCCGAAAATATGAAAACTACAGTCACTAAAATTAAAAATATATTAACAGGAAAAAGAATTTGGTGTGGAGTGGCAAATTCTTAGAGCAGGAGATAGTCTTTGATGGGCTTCATGGTTTTTTCAGTCTCTGAAGTGTCTCATGTTCCCATATTTAACTGGGCTTGAAAGATTTAAGTGGAATCTACTATCCCAGGGACATCAATAAAACCCATAGAAAGCTGTGTCTGCTGTAGGTGGTTGAGGAAATCCTTATTTAACATTGACTTAGTTTACTGTGGCTCGTCTTTTTCATTTTTTCTGAGCTAAAGCCCGCCATCTCATTTCTGCTTCCTTCTTCTACATCTGTCAGTATATGTACATGAGAAAGTCTATGTTATTAAAAGAATAATAACCATATTGCAGGTTTCTGAACCCAAGATTGTATTTTCTTTCTCAAATATTCATTAAAAAATATAGATTGTATTTTATTGAAAGTGCTCTTTAATGAATAGTATTCCTGTTTGCGTACAAGAAGGAGCTTCCAGTGCAATTCCCTGACAGTAATTGTGGTCTGAATTGAGAACATACAGTAACGGAGTGCAGTTAATGGCCACCCTGTGGATTGAGTGCTCCACTTTTGTCATATCTGGCTACTTTTTAAAATGCAGAAATTAGTTAGGCCAGTAAAGAGTTAATTATGTTCTTGTATCAGGAAACCCTCAATGAGCAGTCAGAAAGAGGAATTCTTTGTCTTTAATGCAAAACAGAAATTTCAAAGACCCTGGCAGATGATAGTCTATAAATAGTAACTGAGCATCTAGTTTGTGTGTGTGTGCGTGTATGTGCATGTGTGTAATGTGAGAACAAGGGAAAACCCTCCAGTAAGGCAGTCCACAATGTTAAGGAGCACTAAATGAGTCAGTGGTACCTTTTAATTTCCATAAAATTAACATAAACAGAACAAAGCTCCTTTCTAGCCAAACTTCATCTTTTTACTTCTCTAATTTCATCTTTTATCACCTAATAATTACCAGCATGTAAAAAAGCATGTCTAACCAAAGAAACAGTTTCTTTGGGTGACTATGGTCAGCTCCCAAAGGTCCAAGCAAAATAGACATGTTCATAAATGAGTTAAGGATGAGAGAGATAAAGTTTGCAAAGACCAAACAGGAGATGTTGACATTTTATAAGATTTTGGGAAATAGGAGGCTATATAATTAAATCATTTAATCTTCTGATTTCTTAGAATTTGAGGAAAAGACTAATTTAAAATATCTGTGAGCATACACACACATATACACAGACACATGCACACACATACTCATACACTCAGAGTCATCTAGATGATATACTTGCCATAGGGAATTTGCTATGAAAAGCAAAAAGCTAACATAAGCAAATGGGTATTTTTTAAACCTATCCAGGCTTCTGCAAAACAGAAGATGTTATTCTCAAAAGTTGTCTTGGAAAGGGAGAAAATCCATTAAAGATGGAGCATTTGATGAAACACCTTAGCTAATATTTAGGCTTTGACATCAAAGGTGAGTAGTGCATCAAACCATCAGGATTGCTGCATAGCCACCTCTACCTCATCTAAAAATGCACTGGGATTCATAGGTCTGGTTCCTGAGGATAGTCTACATTCTAGGTGGGGACCAACAATTTATACCTCCTTGGTATGTGATGGATACTGGTTTTTGCAAAGCCACAGTGCTCAGTAGCATATTTTGAAAAATCAGAAACTAAGGTTGTATCAAGAACCCTACCATTATAACAATATGAAAAAATCCATTCAAAAAAAAGAGATTTTAGTACTTGTCCAAATATTTGTTTAATTAATTTTTGCTCTCAACTGATTTTGGTATTCTTTCAGAATTGGCTAGTTTGGTTGGACAGTCAGAGTCTAAGTTTTCATGCTCAATTCAGGAGCTGATCTCAGTAATTATGGTATACTTTTCTTCTTTAGGCAGCACAGATGACCTTAATAATTATGTTTGAAGTGACAAGTTAGAGGAATCTGGGCAGTTTTATTAAAATTAAAAGCAATTTGTTTAAGGTTTTGAATCTTTTTTAAGCATTTTCTTCTTTCGGCCTCACTGTGCATTTTTATTTTGGATAAATGAATTTAATATGTAAATCAGTTGTGTTTTTTTTTTAGTCAGCACTGTAGAGTCAGTGTAGTACAAATTAAACTGTGTTCTCATGTATCGTATGCATCATGTCCAGCTAAATTCTGATCCCCCAATCTACAGAGTTGTGAATGAAGCAGAAAGAATAACACATTATTATGTTCATGACAATCACACTGAAAACTTAAAGAGTCTTATTTGGATCTTCTGCTGCATCAGGTGTGACATACAAGCATTTGTTGTACTGGAAATGAGAGAGCATACGAAAAGGTTCACAATAGTAACCATACCAATTTGCCATTTCACAGTCAAAAAAGTGCTTCCCAAATTCAGAGCAGCACATAGGACCAAAATACATATCAATACTGTTGACACATTTTGAGAGACTATTGATTATAATGCAAGTGTTAAATGAGATGCAAACACCTTAAAAATGTAATTGTGATAAGTTTCAAATACTTTGGAGTAGGGTCTATCAATACCAACATTGTCATCTTTGATTGATAGCATAGATGTGTGCATATTTTGGAGTTCATTTGAGGTAACAGTATTTTTAGGATTGAAACATGGGCATCTATATGCTTTGGTATTATTAACTAGCGGAAGTGAAATGATTATGAAGAAAAGGGAATATTATATTTTTAAAACCAATGTAATTTGCAACTTTCCTGAGTTAAGAATAAACCATAACCTAAAGATATGCTGTTCTTAGTATGATTTAGAAGGTAACATTTCAAAAAGATGACTCAACCTAAGAGAAGAAATATATGTATGTATGCATGTATGTAAATATACAATTTTATTTTATTTCAGTTTAGTTTACTCATATCATTAGTACTTGTGTTTGAAGCTATTTTAAAGTTATAAATACATAATTTATAATGATTTCTTCTTCCTCAATGACAAACATAATTTCTAGATGCTTCAAAGTAGTGTAACATAAAGACATAGAAGTTTATAGAGTCCAGAGAGTTTTTTGTAGCATGTACCTAATTATCCCCCAAACTTTTCTGTTAATATTTAAGGAATAATGTAACATTACCCTCATTCAACCAGTTGGGTTCTTGCCCCACCCCATCCCTGCCAAATAGTGTCAGTGACATCAATTCATTGTTGTTATTTTATTTTATTTGTTTTTATTCTTTTTTTTTTTTTGCGACGGAGTCTCGCTCTGTCGCCCAGGCTGGAGTGCAGTGGCCGGATCTCAGCTCACTGCAAGCTCCGCCTCCTGGGCTTACGCCATTCTCCTGCCTCAGCCTCTCGAGTAGCTGGGACTACAAGCGCCCGCCACATCGCCCGGCTAGTTTTTTTTTTTTTGTATTTTTTAGTAGAGACGGGGTTTCACTGTGTTAGCCAGGATGGTCTCGATCTCCTGACCTCGTGATCCTCCCGTCTCGGCCTCCGAAAGTGCTGGGATTACAGGCTTGAGCCACCGCGCCCGGCCTGTTTTTATTCTTAAATGAATAATAATATAAAAATGACCATGTTAATTTTGAATGCTTTGAATGTTATATACTCATTCATGAAATAGAGCAAACACTTTGACAATTGACAGAACATCCCTACACAGGGTAACAAACTATGCCAGTTGTCCACAAATAAGTAAGTAAACAAATAAATGAATACAAACAAGATATCTTGGTTAGGTAGTACTCAATACCCCCATTATTCTCTGCTACAGTCTCTTTGGTGAGTGCAAATAGAATTCCTTCTGTCCAGGACAATGGCATCACAAGCAACAATAAAAATATATTTGCAGCCAGAGTTGGTGATGCCATTTCCCTAAAGATACCTTCCTCAGACATCAACTCCCAATGCTACCTTACTTCCATATGTCCACAACTACCTACAAATTCACTTTTCTTTTCTTTTTTCTTTTTTTTTTTTTGAGACGGAGTCTCGCTGTGTCGCCCAGGCTGGAGTGCAGTGGCCCCACCTCGGCTCACTACAAGCTCCGCCTCCCAAGTTCACACCATTCTCCTGCTTCAGCCTCTCCAGTAGCTGGGACTACAGGCGCTCGCCACCACGCCCTGCTAATTTTTTTGTATTTTTAGTAGAGACGGGGTTTCACCATCTTAGCCAGGATCATCTCCATCTCCTGACCTTGTGATCCGCCCGTCTCGCCCTCCCAAAGTGCTGGGATTACAGGCGTGAGCCACCTGCCCGGCCACAAATTCACTTTTCAAAATTCTGAACACACATCCCAAAGAAATATCTGGGCATTTGGACATTAAAATCATTGTTAAAAGCAGAATGACACTTAAACATATGTGTTCCCAGAATATGAATATACCAATATCTGGTATTACAGAGTTATATGAGAAACTTTTAATGAAAAGTACATAAACTTGTGATTATCTTCATTGTCAGCCATATATATTAATAAGCACAATAGCATGATTCCTTTTGCTGCATCTATTAGCTAGTGTGATCATTTCCTGGCTCTACTTCGAGTTCAGTTCAGAAGAATTTATAAGCTGAAAAATTGAGCTCTAGTTTCTTTAATTAGGCTGTTATTCAAGTATAAATAACAACGTTTTAAAATGTTCAGTAAAAGAGGGAATGTTCAAGAGATGTGAGCATATAACTGAAGGTCAAGCCTTCTGTGTCTTCACCTTATCCTGCTGCTGCCTTGCTGTGTGATGTCAAGAAGCACTCTCAACTTTTCTGTGCCTTTATATCCATTAGCAAAGTTGAATTAATGCTTGCCTGTAGAACATTGCAACAGCTCTGGAAAAAGGTGCAAGTAACACTGTGTACATCCTCCTCAGCTAAAACAAATATGCATTGTCAATAATATTAAAATCATAATGAAAACCAGAAGACTACTCCTGATGAAATACAAATCACTTCCGAAAATGCTCTCTTGGATAACATTTAACTTGAAATACAAGGCTTATATAAAATAAGTTAATTACCAGCCAATGTGCTGAATAACACAGTGATTATTAACCACTCTGAGTTGGAATATCTTTATGTAGTGCTTTCTACTTTCCAAAATCTCTTCATTTACATCATCTCAACTCTATCACATATCTCAGCATCACATAAATTATCTCTTACAACTTATCCATCTGGGCAGCCTAAATCACCTCCGTTGTATCCTCAGCTTCTAAAACTGATTCCACAAACCACAAGAAAAATCCCATCTCATAACTTTACAGGCTCAACTCATATATACACTTATGACGGGGATTTATTTCTGAGAAAATGTGTTTCCCTAACAGTTAGGCAGGAAGGAAATCAAATCCTAAGGCAACCACCCACAGAGCATGGGGGCTACTTAAGGTGTTCATTTGGTTGTGGATAGGGCTAGGCAGAGGGGCAGGAATAGGCTCTGTCCTTCAAGAAAATCAGCCACATGGTTATAAAGCTGACAACTTTTCAAACAAATCAAACAATCAAACATGCTTGTTTGTGTTTCATCTCAATGCATCAGCTGCCCCTTTCATTTCTTACCATAAAGGCAAACCGAAAGATCCATCTAAAAAGATGACATCTATGGCACCTGGAGGGAGAATTCACTCCTTTCCTTCATGTTGGTCGCTGTCATTAGCACCTGGTGAGACAACCAGAAACATGGAAACAAATGGTTACATTATACAGTTGCTAGATTTAGGGTATCACTCGCTGTAGAGTTGCTTGTTTGTTTTGATTTTTACATTAAAGGAAACCCACTGACCTCTGTCATCCAAAGCAGCTCCTGAGGCATATCAAATGTCTCAAAAGGAAGTGTTACCCAGAACACACAAAAACGACCCAATTCCTTTCCTTTTTCCACAATTTTCTTATTTTACTCAACTTGTTTTGCTGCCTGTTTTAATAATAATTTATATATCATTAATATTTTATAATATTGGTACCTACATCATAAAGTTGCCAGGAGGATTAAATTGGTTGATACATAAAAATCACTTAGAAAAGAAACGTGCACATAGCAAAAGCTCAAAAATATTAAGTAGTATTATAAAAGCTATATTCATTTCCTAGTGCTGCTATAACAAAATATCACAAACTGGATGTCTTCAAACAAGAGAAATTTATTGTCTCATAGTTCTGGAGGCTAGAAGTCTGAAATCAAGGGATTGACAGGGCCATGCTCCCTACTCAGCCCCTAGAGGAGAATACTTCTTTGCTTCTCCCTAACTTTTGATGGTTTGCAGCAATCCTTGTCAGTGCTTCTTGGCTCGTAGATACGTCACCACAATCCTTTCTTCTCACGTGGTGTTCTAACTGTGCCTGCCTTCGCTTGGCCGTCTTCTCATAAGGACACCAATTGTATTGGATTAGGGGACCACTATCCTAGTATGACAGCAACTCCATTTTAATTACATCTGGGAGGACCACATTCTGAGCTAGTAGAGTGTAAGATTTCTACAAGTATCTCTTGAGGGGACACAATTTAACCCATAATTATATCCCATGAGCAAACTAACATTTCTGCCTGCAAATGGCCCGAAGCTGAACGTGTCTTCTTCCCAAAGTCAGATCCTTGTCAGCCACTTCCATCTCAAAGGATGGTACTGACATCCATTTTATTGCCCAAGTCAGAAACCAGCCTTTTTGCCTTATTCCGTCCTCTTTTATGCCCCCTTTTTCCTATCAATCATCAAGTCCTAGTGAGGCTTCCTTATTCATACCTCCTCATTAGTTCTCATCTCTGCATGTCCACTGGAACTACCTTTTTCCGGAACCACCCAGGTGTGCTAACTGATCCTCTAGCTGTTCCCTCCTCGAAAAATATCCAGGAGGCAGTCAATGATCACTCCAAAAAAATCATGTCAGATCACGTCAAGTGCCTGCTTATGCTATCTACTAGCTTTTGGCTGTCAGGATCAAGTCCCAAATGCACATCCGTTTCATTATATGGGATCTGCTAGCTCTTTCCCTTCCTCTCTCCCCACTGTTTCCCTCCAAAGTCTCAGCCATGCTTCAATACTTGGAGTTCCTCCTCCCCTTGCTCCTTTCTCTTTCTCCTGGCCTTTGCTAGCAACTTGCTCTGTGTCCTAAAATTTTTGCTCTTTCTTTTTTCTCTGACCAATTCCTTATGCCTTTGGGGATAAGCTTAGATATTAAATCCTCACCCAAATCATCTTTAACTAACCTCTCTTAACCCCTGTCATGGCTGAATTAGATGCCACTCCTATGTATTCCACAGAAACCCATAGCTTTTACCTAAAATAGTACTTATCACATTACATTATGTTTTTCCACTTACTTGTCTACTTCCCATTAGACTGTAAACTTCTAATGGACAGGACCATTAGAAGTACCATTATATCCCCAAGATTAGCACATTCATTCATTCATTCATTCATCCATTCAGCAACTACTCAATGCCTGCTCTGTGTCAATAACTGCATTGTCCTTTGGGAACACAAACAATGAACAAAAAAAAGTTTTCCTTGTACTACAAAACTTTGTATCCTGTAAGTAAAATATTAAATTCAACAAATAGTTAAAATATAGTCCAATACATGCCTTGATAAGGGTACTTTAGGTTTTTGTGGTCCCAGAGAGTAAAGCATGAATACCTGAAAAGAACAGTTGAAGGATGAACTGAATTATCCAGGTAAAGGGTAGCAGGTGCAGGGTTTCATGCGAGAGGAACAGTGTGTGTGGACATCCCACTGAGAAATGCAACAAAGGGAAAGAGGCAGATAGCAGGAAGTGAAGCAGTTTTAAAGGTATTTCAATTTATGTTAAAGTGTTTTGAATTTTTTTAATGAGAAAATATCAAAGGGTATTCAATATTAGAATGACTCGTGGATCCATATTTTAGAAATGTCACTAAGGCAATTATATAGAAAACTGATTGAACTGGGACAAAATTGCAGCTAGGATGCCAGTTACTGTCCAGGTGAGAAGAAATAGACGTCTGGCATAAGGCAGTGGTGGCACAATAAGGGAGAAGTTAGGCAACCTGGATGACTAACTATGAGGCAGACAAAGGGATATGGTGATTGTGGTAGCAAGGACTCAAGAATGACTAAAGGATCTTTGAACTGGATGCATTTTGGTGACATTAACCAGAATAGAGAATTTTATACAAAGTGTGTATTTGGGACATGGTGAGAAATGATGATGCAGTTCTGAATGTGAGGTAGGCATCTGTTCCATGTCCAGGATGATGTAAGCTTGAAGATGTACACAGGAGGCAGCTGGTGCATGGGCCTATTTGCTCAAGAAAAACAATGCTTGACTGAAGATATTGATGTGTCTTCTTATTCATTCAACAGTGCAGGTTCTGATCACCAGCTGCATATTATAATCACCTAATCATTAAAAAAAAAAATGAACTGTGCCTGGTCCTCATTTCCAAACATTCTAATTTAATTGGTCACAGTCACTAGTATTTTCTAAAAGCTCCCAGAAAGTTATAAAATGAAACCTAGGTTTAAAACCACTGCTGTACAGTAATACAGTGTATATATAGAAATATATAATATATATTATATATACACAGTATAATATAGCATACATACAGTAATATAGTAAATAGTATAACATATGTATTATATATACAGTAATACATTATATATACAACTATATAAATTATCCAGGGTAAAAAGGTCCTGGATAATTGGATGCAATTCTTCTATGATGGCTAATTTTATGTGTCAACTTGAGTGGGCTAAGGGATGGTCAAATAACTGGTAAAAATTTCTGGGTATATCTGTGAAGATGTTTCCAGAAGAGAGTAGCATTTGAATTGGTGGACTGAGTAAGGAGGATCTGCCCTCACCAATGTAATCGGCTGTTGTCCAATCTGTTGAGGGCCTGAATAGATAAAGAAAACAGAGGAAGAGCAAATTTGTTCTGTCTTCCTTAGCTGGGAATCCATCTTCTCCTGCCCTCAGACGTTGGCACTCCTGGTTCCCAGGCTTTCCGACCCTAGACTTGCCATCAGTCCCCCATCCCACTCCTATTCTCAGACCTTCTGACTTGGACTGAATCACACCATCAGCTTTCCTGAGCCTCCAGCTGCAGTTGTGGGACTTCCCATCCTCCATATCCACATGAGGCAATTCCCACAGTAAATCTCTTCATATATTCTTATCTGTTCTGTTTCTCTGGAGAATCTGGACTATTACATCTTCTTCAGCCTCTTCTGCCACTTCTTGCATCCTGTACATCTTCTACGCAGAAACCCTGGTCTCCTTCTTTCCCAAATAAGCTGAGGAGTGACATACATTCATGCCTTTACTTGTGTTCCTTTTCCTGCTGAAAGCCTCTTCTTGGCCACCCTGCTGAATTCCTATTGAGCCTTCTAAATCCAATTCATATGTCACCTCCTCTCTGAAGCCTTACCCAACCCTCATCCAGATGTAGATTTAATTTCCCATACTTACCACATCATATCATAATGATTCGATTGCATTTTAACTGGATTATTAGAAACATAGTATTGTGCATTCTCAGAAATGTCAGTGAAAGAAGAAAAAATGAAGAGCATAATTACAGGTTGCTTTCTTTGCTTAAAAAAAGACAACTTACATTTGCATAGAATTTTCATCATTTTCATAGACATTTTATTTAATCCCACTGTAACCTTGTGGATTAGGCAAGGAAAGTATTATTCCTTTCATCAATATTTGTTATTTTAATTGTTCTGTTTATGAATAAATGATAAGTATGTGAGGCAATGCTTATATTAATTAGCTTGATTTAGCCGTTTCACAGTGTATATGTATTTTGAAATATCATGTTGTACACCATAAATACATTCAATTTTTGTCAATTAGAAAGAAATTGATAAAGTTTTCTTTAAAATCAATTAATGATTCTCCACTACACCTTTCAAAAGTATCACTTAAAAATTTTTTTAAATAAATTGAATTATGAGAACACATGGACACAGGGAAGGGAACATCACACACCAGGGCTTGTTGGGGGTAGGGGGGTTAGAAGAGGGATAGCATTAGGAGAAATACCTAATGTAGATGATGGGTTGATGGGTGCAGCAAACCACCATGGCACATGTATAACTATGTAACAAACCTGCACATTCTGCACATGTATCCCAGAAGTTACAGTAAAAAAAAAAAAAAAAAAAGGAAAACAAAATAATAAATTGAATTATGTATATTTAAGATATATATTATGGGATACAAATAGATAGTAAAAGGTTACTATATAGTGAAGTAAATTAACATCTCCATTATTCACAGTTACCCGTTTTTTTCATTTTTGTAGCAAGATTAGCTAATATCTGCTTATTTAGCAGGAATCTCGACCACAGTAAAGTTTTATTGTCTTCATGCCCATTAGATCTCTGGAATTGTTCTCCCTATGTATCTGCTATTTTTTATCTTCTGACCTAGTCTTGCCATTTCCTTACCACCTACGCACATCGCCTACCCCCCACACGTGGTAATCACCATTTATTCTCTATTACCTATTTTTTTAAAAAAATAAGACAGGGTATTGCTCTGTTGCCCAGGCTGGAGTGCAGTGGCACAATCATAGCTTACTGTAACCTCAAACGCCTGAGCTCAAGTGATCCCTCCACCTTGGCCTCCTAAAGTGATTGTAGGTGTGAGCCACACTGCACCATGCCTATTCTCTATTTTGTATATTTAAATTTATTTTTAAGAATCCACATATAAATGAGATCATATTGTATTTTTCTTTCTGTATCTGTTTTATTTTACTTAGCATAATGTCCTGCAGGCTCATCCGCATTGTGACAAAAAGCAAGATCTCGTCGTTTTTTGAGGCTGAATAATATTCCACTGTATACCACTGTTTCTTTATCCATTCATCTGTCAACAGACTTTCAGATTGTTTCCATATTTTGGCTATTAGTAATAATGCTGCAATGAACTTGAGAACGTCATCATCAGTATGAGATGGTGATTTAATTTCCTTTGAGCATATGCCCAGAAGAGGTATTGCAGGGTCATATGGTAGTTTTATTGCTAATTTCTTTAGAAACCTCCATGCAGTTTTCCATAACGGCTGTACCAATCTACATTCCGACCAACAGTTCACAAGACTTTCCTTTTCTCCACACCCTTGCAAACACATTAAAATGATAATGTACATGTAAATGATATTTAAAATATATTTAAAAAATACCTTCATAAATAGGCTTGCGGTATTTATTTTCCCATTTAGTTTACACAATGCACAATCTAAGTGCTTGCTAGAAATTATTCTTTGAATACAGTTTATAAAGGACTTCTTAAGTTGAAAAAAATTTGAGCAGGATGTAGTTGCTCATGCCTGTAATCCCAGCACTTTGTGAGGCCAAGAATTTGAAACCAGCCTGGTCAATTTAGTTAGATCTCATCTTTACAATAAAAATAAAAATAAATAAGTAAATTAAAATTACAATAATGAGGTTGAATATCTTTTCCAAAATAATTTAAAAATTTTGTTTAGCCCCTATGCTACGTCTCTTCTGCTTGTGCCAATCAGTCTACTTTCAACCATGACCCACCCTGCTCTTCAGAGGCAAAACTATCCTGTATTGACAGTAGGAAGGAGAACTCTTGCCCTTTGGCTTAGGCATATAGGAAGCATAAGTAGATGATCAAAGAGGTGGATGAGAGTGAGGTAATGTAGGGTTGTCAAGGGAAACTGCATCCCTCATCTGAAGGTCAAGGATCTCAGCCCTCAGCCCAGAGCCCCCTTCATAACTGCCTTTACCTCTCTCACCATCAGGCATTGGGTGGCATTTAAAGTGTCATTACTAGTTACTAGCTATTACTAGTAAGGTATACAAGTTACTGTGCTGGGGCATTATATTATCTCTTGTGGTTCCCTTAAACCCTAGACATGCCTTTCTAAAAAGTCTCTTTATTAGACTATCTTTAAAGAGTGTGCCATTTGCTACCTCCTGAAACGCTTACTCATAGAATACCAAATTTATATTGGTTTAAATCAATGGATTTTCAGATAGAAGTAGGTATGATTTAAATATAACATACACATTTGGTAATCCTGAATTTTCTAAATTGTAATGGTTCTTGGTAAAAACTGGCATTAAATAATAACTGGATAGTTTTCTGGAATAAATTTTTAGATGATTAATAACATAATTATTCTACTTATGCTTATTAAGGTCTAACCTTGTTTTAGTGGGAATAAGCCTTCAGGTATATTACTTCTCATAAGTTTTATAATATTTGAGGTTTTATATTTTAACTGCTGAATCAGTCTTAACAAATTTCAAAAGATTAAATAAAGGATATCAACTGATACTAAAAATATTTATTGCTATTTCACAATTTCTTACCTTTGACATGTTATTCCATTCTCAGGAAATATTTATATTATACTGAAAAAACATTAATTCATCCTCTCACTGCATTTTTTATTTTTTTAGACAGAGTTTCGCTTTTGTTGCCCAGGCTGGAGTGCAATGGCGTGATCTCGGCTCACCGCAACCTCCACCTCCCAGGTTCAAGCAATTCTCCTCCCTCAGCCTCCTTAGTAGCTGGGATTACAGGCACCTGTTTCACCAAGTTGGCCAGGCTTGTCTTGAACTATTGACCTCAGGCGATCTGCCCACCCCAGCCTCTCAAAGTGCTGGGATTACCTCTCACTGCATTCTTAAATAAATCTTTATTGAAGCAGGTACTATGCTATAAATAAGAAAATTCAGCTATCAACAAAAGGAGATCCAGTCCCTGACCTGCTAGATTACAGATTAATGTGTAAAGGTTATATATTTAAGGATTATCAGGAGAATTTCTTGATATAGAAATGTTATATATTATTTATATGCTTTAAATGAGGGCATATCAAAAGGATAATTAAAAACCTATAAAAGTTAAATAATTGACTTCACAAATAGTTTCTTCAGCCTGTAGTACCCCATTTTGCATTTGGATAGCAGGAACTTACTTAAATAATTGAGTCAATTTATGAGGCACCTAACCGAAGTTAACAATTATGATTAAAACTTGTAATTGATGGTTAAGAGCATTGGCTTTGGAATCAAAGTTGTTTTTTTTTGTTTGTTTGTTTGTTTTTTGTTTTTTTTGTTTTTTTGTTTTTTCATTGGGATGGAGTCTCGCTCTGTTACCCAGGCTGGAGTGCAGTGGCACAATCTTGGCCCACTGCAAGCTCTGCCTCCTGGGTTCAGGTCATTCTCCTGCCTCAGTCTCTGGAGTAGCTGGCACTACAGGTGCCCGCCACCACCCCAGCTAATTTTTTGTATTATTATTATTATTATAGAGATGGGGTTTCACCATGTTAGCCAGTATAGTCCTGATCTCCTGACCTCAGTCTCAGACTCTGCGCCTGCCTCAGTCTCCCAAAGTGCTGGGATTACAGGCGTGAGCCACCGCGCCCAGCCGGAATCAAAGTATCTTAGTTTAAACCTAGACTCTAGCTCTGTGATCATAACAAAATAGTCAACATCTCAAACCTGTTTTCTCCTTTATGAGATAGGAATACTAATATTTCTTCCCCTAGGATGCTTAGAGTATTGTATGAGTTGATACATATATAACCTGGGGACTAAGTGTAAAAGAAATACTTTGCCATGTTATTATTATTATCAAGACTAAGAAAAGCCTTTACATGTAACCTCACTAATAACCAAAAATATCCACACACTAAACAAATTTATTAATCAAAAAGATCCATTTTTTATTTAGACAGGGTCTCACTCTGTTTCTCAGGCTGGTGTGGCACTATTGTAGCTCAGGCAGCCTTGAACTCCTGGCCTCAAGCAGTCCTCCTGCTTTAGCCTTTCCAGTAGCTGGGATTATAGCTGTGAGCCAACAAGACAGATTCTAATATAATTCAGCTTTGTTTGAATAGCAACAAGAGAAAACATAAAAATATTAAATATATGACCTTTATATATTTATGCATACACAATAGATATTATAAGAGCATATTAAGGGTGTAGCAACAAAGATTGATGATGTAAGCAATATTTAATTATGAACAGGTGAAGCCATCTCAGTCATTCTCCCCTGAATCAACTCTCCATTGCTCACCATTCTTTTGGTGAAAACTAGTGACTTTTCCCTACAACATGCTGAATATTTGTGTTCATAGGTTACCAGCGGGGATGAACCCAAAAATTTAGTTGGATGCCTACAAAGAATAAGTGATGTTTGCTCTCAAATGTGCTTATTTCCAGTGCATATTGTAATTATATACTTTCATATGCTAAGCTAATGAAATGAATATAGAAAAACAGAACTGTCTCTGTTAAAACACTGAAAATGATGGAAAGATTTAATCAGAGTTCTTTTAAAACAATCTGATGTCAGCTTATATATGAGTGAAAAAATAGTTTGAAAATCATAAAATCTAGAAGAATTCTGAATGCAAGTTGATTCACAAGTTCTCACTCCAACTTCAAGAAATCAATCTGAAAATCATTTGCCCTATGGATATAATTTTTATAAGGAAGATATATCCAGTGGAATACCTATATTAAATGTTCAAACTGCACTGATGATTGGCAAAAAATAAATTACATATTTAAGTTAAAATCAATTTTAATATTTATGTTAGCTTTTTAAAATTTCCTCTCTTTAACTCATCTTTTCAATTAACCTCTCAAACACTACTCTCAATTTCACTGGAACAGAAAACATTCACCATACTATTTATTTGGTCTGTATTTTGTACTACTTTATTTAACTGTGCCATTTGTCTGCTAAATCTACTTCTTTCTTTCCTGGGCACACAGCTGAACTCTATTTTCCAGCTTCCTTTATACTTTGGAATAGACCTGAGTCTAGATCTTGCCTAGGCTTTAAAGAGCAGGGATGTCTACCTGGGCTCTTCCCCACCAGCAGCTAGATGCAGATAACAATGAGGCCGTAGAGAAAGTGGAGTCACAAAATTATATCATTTAAATGACCACAAGAAGGAAAGCTACTAGTTAATTAGAAATACATTTATTTGTTTTATTAATTTGTTAAGCAAATATTTATTGAGAACCCACTATGTGTCAGACGCTTTGCAAAGAGCCAGAAAAACATTAGTGAACAAAGTAAGTCCTTATACTCAGGAAGCCAACTCAACAAGTCTCTATGACCTGCTATGACAGGTATTGTCATAAACTCCAGGTCCTCTCAAAATGCCCCTGAGCAATTTCTAAGAGTTTCTAAAGCAATGCTTTTCAAATATGTGTAGCCATAATTACCAGTCACCAGTGTGTTATGAATCATGACCCAGTATACCCACGTGGAAGTTTGCAAAAACAATACTGTAGTTAGCTTGAAACATATGTGTACGGGCATTCTCAATTCCAGTCTAGTCCATTCTAACCTATTCTATTTTATTTTTTGGTGGTGTTACCCAGGAAACTGATTTTACTCCCCACTAATGGACAGCAGATTATAGTTTGAAAAGTACTGTCCAAGAGGTCTGTTTCTCATGGACCTGGGTTCTGGCTTTCTTCTCATGCCCCACACTGCTCGCTTACTGAGATGGCCTTCCCTCTTGAAATCCCTTCTCTGCCATGCACAAACTTCTGCTCGAGGTGATTGTCTCAACAACCCCACTCCAATCCTGAAAAAGGTACAATTTCCCCTTAGCTGCTCTTTCTGAATGTGGACAAGTGTTTCCTTTTTTGTTTTGTTTTGTTTTGTTTTTTGAGACAAGGTCTTTCTCTGTCATCCAGGCTTGAGTGCAGTGGTGTGATCATAGCTCCTGGGCCCAAGTGATCCTCCTCACTCAGCATCCCGACTAGCTAGAACTACAGACACATGCCACCATCATAATTTTTCACAGCATAATACACACCAGAGGCTCACTTTTGACAAAATTTTACTGAAGGCTTGTGGATAAAAAACAAAACACAACTATCAGAAACGGCAGTTCTACTGAAATATTTAGAATGAGATAATAGTATGTCTACTTCTCTATAAATCTTGGGGTAAGGAAGATGACTGGGGTATAGATGAAACAATAGTGGCCATGAAATGAAAATGCTGAAACTGAGTGACAGGTGCAATGGGACCTCATTATGCTACTCTCTTCTTTTTACTTGCTATAGATATGGTTCATAATAAAATATTTAAAAAAAACAGAAAGAAAGTAAAAAAGAGGAATGGAGGAAGGAAAACAGAAAGAAGCAGAGAAAGAGAGGGAGAAAGGGAGGAAGGGAGAGAGGTGGGAAGAAAGGAAAGGAAGTTTCCACTCATAACCCACATGCTCAAATTAAACATCAAAACAACTGAGTCAGGTCCCTATAGCTTCCACATTCACATTTCAGGACCTAGCCTTCTTCCCATCTCTGGGAATATGCATTGTCTTATATCTACATATTTAAAGGACCACTAATATGACACCCAGAATAAAAGAGACTTCTTACTCGAAGGTGGAGATGAATGATAACTTTCTGAAAAACTGATTTTTCAGCTTTGAAATCTTCTAGGTTCAACATCCATGGACATATGTATATGAATACACATAACGGCTATTTCTCGTATATAAAAACTATTTTAAAATCTTCCCTAAAAGAAGCTACAGTTTTCTGCCTCATCTTTTTTGAGACCATAAAGAGGAGTATGCATGTGTTTTTCTACCCCTGTCATTTTTAAACTATTGTCCAACAGTCCTTTGCAAGAACCTCCTCTCTGTTTATGTGTACTCTCTACAGCCTCAGTACCATCTGTTTTGATATGTAGAGTCTTCTATCCTCTGTGAAGATTTAGAACTTTACTTATTATTCCCACGTATGGTTGATTGTATGATAAGTGGTCAACAAATGTTCTCTCCTCCTTTCCTCACCCAACCTCCAAAGGAGTATACTTCTCTATCTAAGTTACCAGATATGACATGATCAGAGACCTGAATAACTGCCTGATCAGAGACTTGCATGATTTGGTTTGCCCTCTGGAATTCCAATATTTTTCCTCCGGTAGCCACTAGCTATATTTGACAAGGTAATACAAAGCAGAAATAAACCCAGAAAATAATTGGCTGGTTTACAGGAAGAATTTAAAGAGAATATAGAGAATCCATAGATTTCAGTGTTGAAAACTGAAATCGTTTCTCACTACATAATATGTGTAAACTTTATGGACAGCCTCAGAATTCAGGTACTGGTAGTAAAATATGGTCTCAGTGCAAAGACCAAATCAGGGGTTTGGTTATTAACACCCTTTGGTAAGACCTATGAATTTAAGATATTAATAAAATTTATGTTTTCTAAGTCTGGTAGTTGCTTTCACCTGTATACAAGGGGTCCCAGAAAGCTTAATGGTCCCACATAAATTTGATGCATTTAAATACCATTTTTAATACTAGAGAAAGAGATATGTCTCCAAAAGAATTGTGAGTGTGGCTTTTAGCATTTGAATTTGACTTGAATCTAACATAAGGAAAATCAATGAGGTTTTAGAGAGAATTCTTGGCAACCACATTACCAGCATGGACTGGACAAAAAGAGTTTGAATCTGTTTGAAAGGGTCAAAAACACCTCTGGGCACCCAATTTTCTACATTCTGAAAGTGAATGAGGAAGTTGCTCAGTGGCTAGGAAAGGCATATCCTTCAAAGCCTTCTTCTGAAATCGCAAAAGAGGATGACCTTAAAGGAAGAACGGATTCGGCAGCTATGGCATATCATGAAATGCATAGGGGCTCCCCGTGGGATCCGGGACGTAATCAAGGCTTAGCCTCTATCCTGGGGGTGGGGGTGGGGGGCTGGCAAAGTTAGAGACCAATCGGATTTAAAATTGCGAAGGACTACTGACTGCTACATGCCAACCAATGAGACTCTCACTGTTTATCTCACTCTGCTTTATTGTTCTTTCTTCATAGTACTCATCATTATTTGAGGGCAAGTAATTTGCTTTTCGTTTGCATCATTCCCCGATTGCAGTACAGTGCCTTGATAGCAGGACTTTGCATTTCGTTTTGGTTTTCTTTTTGGCCATTCTATTCTTGGCATATGAACAATGTCTACCATATAGGTTGTGCTCGTAAAGCATTTTCTTTCTTTCTTTCTTTTTTTTTTTTTTTTTGAGGCGGAGTCTCACTCTGTCGCCCGGGCTGGAGTGCAGGGGCCGGATCTCAGCTCACTGCAAGCTCCGCCTCCCGGATTTACGCCATTCTCCTGCCTCAACCTCCCGAGTAGCTGGGACTACAGGCGCCCGCCACCTCGCCCGGCTAGTTTTTTTATTTTTACTAGAGACGAGGTTTCACCGTGTTAGCCAGGATGGTCTCGATCTCCTGACCTCGTGGTCCGCCCGCCTCGGCCTCCCAAAGTGCTGGGATTACAGGCTTGAGCCACCGCGCCCGGCCGTAAAGCATTTTCTTTTTTTTGTAAAGCATTTTCTATGGAATGAACAGGACGACTATTTTTCTTGCTGAAGTAATAGTCCCTTAGTAGGTCTCTCAGTGAAGGCCAATGAGGGGCAAATGCTGTCTTTATAAATCTGCAAGTGTGCATTTTGTGCTCACATTTAAAAGTTTAGCTGGATGGTTTGGAGCTATTATGCTGTTGACCTATTTGTCTACTGTAAGTATTCTCCTTTTTCTTGATACATTTAAGTGTTTCTATTTATAATGTTTTACAGTTTCACACCATGTGTCTGGGCATTTTTAAAATTCTGTGTTTTTTTTAATTTAGAGCTTAAGGTTTTCTTTAATTATGGAAAATCCTCAGTCATTATCTCTTTGCTTCTTATCATTCTCTCTATTGTCATTCTGCTACGCTGTTGCCTTTTTTTGTCATATTTTTAACTTTATCTGTTGAAGTTGTGTTCTGAATAGTTTTCCCATCCATCTTTCAACTTAGTAATCCTCTTTTTGGCAGTAATCTTTTTTTATTGATTATTTACATGGTTTCTACTTTGTTCTTTTTCATATGCACTCTTTCATTATTCCTAGCTGCTAACTTCTCTTTCATAATTTTCTATTTTAATGATATTCTTATCCATATTTCTTTAACTTTCTTAAACATATTTATTTTCAATATTTTAATGTGCTCTATTTTCTGGTTTCCCTTTGTTTGAGTGTTATCTTTCTTGGTGTTCTATTTTATTTTTGTCTCTTGAAATTTTACTTTGGAAGCTCTTCTTGAGTGAGATTTTATTTTTCTCACTCAATTTCCACTCTCCTTACATAGTATTTAGGATCTCAGAATCTTCAATTTGTACTACTGGTCTCTTTGGACTCTAGTTCTAGAGAATGTCCTGGAGGGCAGGACAGTCACAGGCCAGCCTGGGCAGCTAGTGATACTTCTCAGCCAAAAAGCAACCATACTTGCTATAATCTCCTGCCTCAGATGGAGTAATTTCCATTAGATTGTACCAGTTGAATTCCCAGACTCTTCTTTCTTACTTGGGGAGACAAGCTACTTCAGCAATTACTGATTATATTTCTGACAGTTTCTGGTTCACAGAAATGTTCCTTTTGTTCTTACATCTGACTGTTTTCTCTTATGAAATATTTTATATATCAATGTTTGATGTTTGGCAAGGTGTGCATGCATGTGGTGTGTTTCGAGTATGTTTTTTTTTTTTTTTTTAATTATACTTTAAGTTCTGGAATAAATGTGCAGAACGTGCAGGTTTGTTACATAGGTATATACGTGCCATGATGGTTTGCTGCACCCATCAACCCGTCACCTACATTAGGTATTTCTCCTAATGCTATACCTCCCCTAGTACCTCCACTCCCCGACAGGCCCTAGTGTGTGATGTTCCCCTCCCTGTGTCCATGTGTTCTCATTGTTCGACTCCCACTTATAAGTGAGAACAGGTGGTGGTTGGTTTTCTGTTCCAGTGTTAGTTTGCTGAGAATGATGGTTTCCAGCTTCATCCATGCTCCTGCAAAGCACATGAACTCATTGTTTATACGGCTGCATAGTATTCCATGGTATATATGTGCCACATTTTCTTTATCCAGTCTATCATTGATATGCATGTGGCTTGTAAGTTTGTACATTAAAAATACATGAGCCACCAGGAGATAGAGTATGTATTTTTAATGTATGAACTCACACGCCACCTCCATTGAAGAACTCTTTATATGCATTCTTATACTCAAGCCAAATCATGGCCACCTTTATTTCCATTTCCCTTATGCTTTTCCTTTTTTCCTATTTCGGTGTCCCTGCTCTTCAATTTGCCACATGACTCTTCCCTGTTTAATCATTCTGTTCAAACCTTATTAACTTTTTTATACTTGGCTTTTAAGCCACTTCTTGAAGAAAACATTCCTTGTTCTCATCATCCATAAGTAATAGTTCTAACACTGGCGTCATGTGGCACATCATCTCACCCTTTCTTTGAAAACTCTTTCAATACTCTTTCCAGAAATTTTCAGGGGCCTATCTCAATACCTATGCTTGATTCTGCAGCTAACAGAGGAATAACCTATCATTTGATGTCTTCTAATTGTACCTAATTTATGCACATGATTTATGTTTCCTATTGAAGTATAAGCTCCTTGAAGCCAAGAACTTTATAGCATTCATCTTTTCTTCCCTAGTGGCCTCTTGTGCCAAATTGATATTCACTGCACTGATACAGATTGAACAAAGAAATAAATTTATGAATAAATAAGATGATAAATTCTCCATTCCACTGGATTGTTATTACTTAGAGCACTTGACCATATTTTATACTTTTTGGGTTCTCAGGGTCTAGAAAACTGTCTGTTACGTAGCTATGTACAAGTAACTGTGGAGGAGGATAATGATGATGTTTTGATTGTTATTTTAGTCAACTAAGGTCTTTAGAAACTAATTGCAGCGTAAAAATACATTTTAAAGTTATCTTATTATACATATTCTATATTCAAAATTATGAATTAAAAAGTGCATTTTCTAGGAGTTCCTCTCATTTCTAAACTTGAACAACTTTTCTCCTTTCCTTCTTTTTATAATATAATATTTATTTTGTAAGAATTCCATCAGGATTTTAATCAACATTTCCCTGTTGTGCTAAATTGTTTCTTATTTCATGTTTACCTTTATATAAAGTTCTCCAAAAAATTATTTTGAAGATTCTGTTACTATGTTCCTTCTTCTAATTAGATTTTTCCAATTCTGATGATGCAAATTCATGTCTTTCTTCTAAATTTTCTTATTTCTGACTTTAATATTTTATGTCGTTTTCTCTCATTACTCTGGCCATGGGATTAAATGGAAAGATGATTGTTGGTTTTAAACAATATTGGTTTAAACCCTATATAAACAGAACTTTTAATAAGAATCAGATTCCTTTTAAGACACCTCAGTATACTTTATTACTCTTGGTTTTTTTTTTAGGAAAAACTATTTTATATTTTAGTGCTCGTGATTTCTTCATACTATCTGACAGAGCTAAAAAGTCACAAAATTAAGGCAACATGAAGAATTCCCAGAAATGTTCAGGTTTTAAAAATACTGATTAAGTTTTGTTTGGAGGACAGGGGTATTAGAGGGTAAGGGGAATACTCAAGTAAGATAATTGAATACAGTTATCTTAATCTCTATGACACACTGCTTCCAACCTCATTGCCTTTTCTTCTTGCAGCTTCTCTGATACCAAAGCACTTACCATTTGTTCAGTCAAAATTTAATAAAAGGAGAAAACTGCTATGTTATTTTCCCAAATGTTTACTGTGTGCATTTTTCATTTGCCAATGTTTTGATTGGCAGTTTTATATGACCCTGGGTTTTAATTTTATATGAAATTTGGTAGGAATTATAGTTTAGAAATCATAATAAAAAAATGACTGCAGCTTCCCTGTAAGAATTTTTCTAAGGAAGCGTTTGTTTTTCCAAGTTGAATTTGATAGTTCTGAGACACAATTACAGCATTAAAAGGCTTTTGCTTTGTAGAAATAAATAAGAATTCCAAACCCACTTAAAATTATGAGTGGAAATAATTTAGCGCATATTTGTTCCATTTTATAAGTTTCCTAAATCTCCTGAATGGCCTGCTCTTTTGTTGTATTTTTCCTTTGGGGATCTATTGAGTATCTTTTGATTAGACAGAGTTTAGAGTCATGGGGGCAATGTTCATAAAATAAATAAGTTATTTTCATCATTGACCCTTGATTATTATCATAAGAACCTTCTGTTCTGTGTTCTCTCAATTTGCCCACCCCAAGTGTTGTCCATCACTTGGCAATTTGTTGCAAATCTCAGACTCCATCACAGACCTACTGAATAAGAATATTCAGTTTAACAGAAACATCAGATAATTCATGTGACTTTCAAATTTTCAGAAACATGACTCTAACAATTCTATTATGTATTTTAGGACCATTTCCACACTCTTTTATCAGCTGATTTTAAATGTTCCTTATGTCCCCAACTTAGTTCCCCATGCCATGAAGTTCACGTCCTTCATTATTCCAACGTAAAGGAAAGAGCCACCATTAGAGTCTTGAAGGAGAGGATCCTGATTTTCTAGTTAACGTAGAGGCATCATTTTTTGCAGCACTGCTTCCTTATTTGGATGGAAAATTTCCCAAAATATATCACATATTTCATAATCTCTGAAAATACCATATACTGAACATAATTTAACATTTTTTTGATAAGTACTGGTCATTATTATGGGCTTCAATAATAACACTGCTGGAAACAAAAATGAACTTAAAAGTTAGTGCATTATTCATGCTTTAATAAATCCTATATGAGTTTCCGCACACTACTATGTTGTTTTAATTCATTTTTTTCTAAATTTAACTAATTTCTCTCTCCTTCCTTCATAATAATGTCACTTTCTCATTAAGCTTCCCCACTCTCAGGGGATTCCTTCTTCCCATTCTTGTTACTTCTACTCTAGTATAATTCTGCTACTCACAGCTCTTTGCTTTATCAAGGCAGATTACTCTTTCTTCTTTCTCTGTGTTTTTTTGCTTTTGGCTAGTATTTTTTCCTTCCTTGTTTTTGCCTTTTCCTTTCTTGCTACAGATTATCCCATCTGACAACTTCAGTCTTTTAAATTGAAATATTTAGTACGTTTACAGTCATAGTAAATAATGATACACTTAGGTTTGTATTTACTATTTATCTGTTTCCATTAAATTGCCTTTTGTGCTACTTGTATTTCTTTTCTTGTCTTTTTTCTTCATTACTCTATTTCTCCTCCATAATTTAACATTATTTTAACGGACACTCTAGAATATACACCCTTGATTTATCGTATATTGATTTATTATTAAAATTAATAATTTTATCACATTCCCAAGTGCTAAAATTTTAAAATATCTTAATTGACTTTTCTCAATTTTTATGTTATTATTGTCATGCATTTTAGCTCTACATATATATAAAGTTCTCCAACATTTCTATTTTTGTTCTGTATATTCAATGCCAATCAAAATCCACTTATATTTACCCATATACTTACCCTTTTGGTTGATCTCCATTGCTTTGTGCAAGTTTATATTTGTGTTGGATAATTCTAGGTTGACAGTTATTTTCTTTCAGCATTTTATGTAATTTTATTGTCTTTATTTCCACCATTTCTGTTGAAGACTCAACTGTCCATTTCATTGCCACTTCACTGAAAGTAACATGTCTTTTCTTCTCTGACTGCTTTTAATATTTTCTCTTTGTCTTCAGTATCTAGCTATCTTTCTTTATGTATCTAGGTGTGTTTTTCCTTATGTTCAAACTGCTTGGGTTTGCAGAACTTTTTGAATCTGATACACTTTTAAATTTTGAAAATCTTAACATTATTTCTTCAAATATTGCTTCTACTCCATTCTTTTTTTCTACTCTTTCTGAGATTTCAATAACATATGTAAGACATTTTCATTTTGTCCTGCATGTCAAGGGATTGGTCCTGGATGGGTTAGAGTAGTCTGCAGCAGATTTGTGCTGCTACAAAGAACAATTAGGACAATTTGATACAATTCAGAGAACACTGGGTTAAGAGCATTGATGATCTGATGAGGCAATGAAATTGAAAGAGCTAATGTGAGAAAAGTATACTTCAGATAAATGAGATGACATCCACAACTACTTTTACCCAGTATTTTCAGGTTCTTGACTAAGAATCTTGAGTTAAAATTTTCCATAGGGCCAGGCATCGGCTCGTATCTGTAATCCCAGCACTTTGGGAAGTCAAGATGGGAGGAGTTAGAGACTAGCCTGAACAACATAGCAAGACGCCATCTCTGCAAAAAAAAAAAAAAAAAAAAAAAAAAAATTATTAAGCCAGGCCTGGTAGTGCACCTATAGTCCCAGCTACTCAGGAGACTGAGGTGGGAGGGTCACTTGAGCCCAGGAGTTCCAGGCTGCAGTAAGCTATGATCACACCACTGAACTCCAGCCTGAGTGACAGAGAAAGACCCTGCTTCTTAAAAAATTCGTAAATAAATAAATACAGTGTTTTCACTTTTCACACATTTTACAGGTTGCCAAATCAAAGAACAGAAAAGTTAATTTTTTTAGAAGCACAGGCATATTTCAAACCTTGTTTTCTTATCTCCTGTAATACATAATGTGGTACAAATAACACTGGCTTTAAACTTAAATAAATTTGCATTTGAATACTGGCTCCACTGTTAACAAGTTTATGACCCAGAGTACATTAAATAATCTCTCTGGAAATGTTTATACATATTCAAAGTGGGAACAATAATAATGTTAAACATTTTGTATTGTGGTGATAATTAGCATCAACTGAAATAAATGTGTTTGGCACAGAGTAGGCGTTCAAAATGACAACCCTTCTTAGAGAAGAATGCCCATATTATAATTGTTAATCTTTATATGATTGATGAATTAGTGTTAGGTGCTTTAAAAATAATACTGTTATTTGTGCTAAATCATAAACCTCTGAATAAAATCTTATAGTAATGAACTAAAACCAGAGTTTTAGGTGTGAACCAAAACCAGAGTGATATATTCCATTCTCTACAAGACATGTATCCTTAGACATGGGTGTGATTTTATAGGAGTGCAAGTTTTCATACCTGTTCCCTCATTTCATCTTACCAGATCATCTTGGCTTCATGCTACCTTATGTTGAAGACCCAAAGACAAAGAAACTTATCGTAAGAAGGAAAACTTTGTTTCCATAGGCTCATGCATGTTATACGTTGGCTATAACATATAATATTTGAGGCATGTATGTGGTTTAATATTTGTTAATCACATACTATGTGCCAGGCACTAGTCCAGATATTCAACATGTATTAATATCTTGAATCCTTGTACCAATGCTATTAGGTGTACACTATTGTTTTTCTTATTTTGTAGATGAGGAAACTAAGGCAGATATTTTAAATAATTTCTCCAATATTTCACAACTGGGAAGTGGTAGAACCAAAATAAAACCCTTGTGGTCTAGTTCTTAATCTCTACGTAGAATGCCCCTCACAATTACTATTTTCATTAGGAATATTACCTTAGAGTTTGGAATCCTGGCCAGTTAAAATCATTACTCATTAAGGGCAGGGAAAGGAATGTGTGTCAGTTTAGTTGGAAGAAAACTCAACAAGAAAGTCATCGTCTTGTTATGCATACTGAATTTGCTGAAAATTCTTTAGGGAAATTCATGCTATTCTTTAAAAGCTATATTGCAACTAATCTTAATGTCAGATTTATACATTTATCCCAAATGTACATGAAAATATCCATTGAAGAATTTTTTTAATGTTCATAGAATATCAACTTCATATTTGGTAGTCTTCTATTTCTATTATGAAATGTTTGCCTGAATCTCTTTTTTCAGTGGCAAATTTTTAAAAATGTGTTACTATTATAAAACTGTTGCTCCTTGAAACTGCAATTCTAATTCACTCACTTATTCACACCAAATCATCATATTGGTAAGGAAACTTCCCTTTGCATTTCTGCTATGTCCATTGTTTTCAATTGAAAAATCTCACACTCATACTGTGAAATGGGTTAATAGTGTACTTACGCTTTAAAAAATGTGTCAAAATAACAATTCTGTGAAATAAGACCCTAGCCATATAAAATAGGAGATATGAAATTATCAATGAGAGCTCTGAATATGTGAGTAAGATAGTCTATTTATTCATTATGCATTTCCAACCCTGTAAATGTTTACCTTAACTTCCAATGAAAGAATCCTCAGAGCCCAGGTAAAGCCAACTTGAAGTCAAGACTCACTCACAAGTTTGCGAGATTTCCTAGAATATAAAGGTTCAAAACACAATTGCCACTTATCTGATGGCCTTTCCAAAACCTTAGCTGTTAGATGTGTTACGTGTGCACAACCACATTTTTTTGAGAAGTGTACAAATGGAATCCATGGGCCATTTCTCTATATCTCCACATTATATTTATAGCATTCTATGTTAACTAAACGTGTTCTTTTCACAAATTCTCTTTTCTGTCACTTGCACATTTGGGCAGCAGCCATTACTGTAAGCTGGTTTCAGGAAACTCAAATATGTGAAACGTAAAGGATAAAAAATCTGGCCACTTTTTCCGGGCTCAGGTTTTAAGCGTGTGAACTTAATCCTTGTGTTCTCTGGGTTCTCCTCCTTCTGCCAGTCACAATTTCTAATTAGCTTTCCCAATGGAGGAAGATGAATTATATTTTAATATCTAGAAACTAAAATTAGTTTATATTTTAGCAAGTTAGCACTTCTTAGCAGTTGATTTACTCTTGAAGCTGCAAAATCTGTGAGCTTGCAATTAATCATACGTTGGTCATTTTCTTTCAAAAATGTTCAGTTTGGCTGTCTGTATCATAATAGGGAAAACATGTAATTTATGCAGTTTAGAAATTATAGCCTTGTGTTTAACTATGTCATAATATATTTTCTCACCCGCTCATTGTTCTTAACACTATAAAAGAATGTCATTTCACTGGGATTTATTTAAGCAAAACCTTTAAAGTGAGAACCCTGGCAAAACAGTAACCTCTTGGAGTTGTGCTTTATTTTTCTTTAAATGGATGCTTTCAGGATTTGTTTTGACCACTCTTGATTTTGAGGCAACTTTTAAAAATAATTTTTTAAACAGTGGATCATATTCTTGGCTTTCTTTTTGCAATAGGAGTACTTTATCTTCTTAAAATGGTCTTTAATATTCTCATGTGCATAACACATGTAAAAGTATTCTGTTAATATGCACAGAATACACAAAGCAACTCCCCAGTGGCAGTGTGATAATTTAAAGACACTATAAATTCAAAGGAATAGATATCTTTTAATTCACTGAATATTTAAAAAACCAGGCACTTAGTTGAAAATCAAAAACAGTACATATTTTAAGCAGTTTCCCCAACTAACCTCTGCCAGAAAATTAACCCAAAAACTGTTTGACATCCTTGAATAGTATATTAATGTTGCCAGCATACTGATCGCTCACTGTGCTCTGAAACAAATCAATTAGCTTGCCAATTGTGTTCATTAGAATTCATTCATATCTCTATAAAAAGTTAATTAAAAGTAAAAGTGAGAAAGAAATCATGTCTAACATACTTATTAAAACCAAATCACCAAAGTAATTTTGAATCTAAATCAACAATCATTACTAAAACTCTCCCTCCAAAAGGTACAATATACCTGAAAAAATAAGTGAGAACTTATAACTCTTTGATAAAGATTTCCAAATTAAGATGCCTATTCTATTATTGTTGTTATTATTCTGTTGTTATTTTAAAATTATTATTTTATTTTATTGCTAATTGCCTTTGACTGTGAAAGATGTCTCTTTTTTTGGCTAAATGCCTGAATTTTGCTAGCACAGGTGAATGCTAAAACTAGCACTGTACCTCGTTTTTCAAGAAACTCAGTTTAATATAGCATCTTAAAATGAATGGCAGTGCAGAATAACCGGAAGAACACAGCATTCTAAGCCAAAAGAAATTATCTTGATATAAGGACCATAGCATATAGAAACCAGCTGCCAAAACAGAAACCAGGCGACAAGCCGCAGCTTTCTGATTCCGAAAAGAGACTCTACTCCTAACATAATATCTAAATGCCTCTGGTAGAGCTGTTAAAAGCAAAAAGTGTTTGAATGCGAAATGTTCTGATTATAACATGAAGCACTCTCCCAGCCTCTCTATTTCCTCCATATTGGGTAAGGTATCCACTTCTTTTGTTCCAGAGTCCAAAATGAGAGCCCATGTGAGGGTAGAAGAATCTTCCTGACAAGCCACGGAAAGCTTTAGACTAATTTCGTATTCAGTTCTTGGCACTGAGGTCTGGGTGGAGGTGGGCAGGTCCACCCTGCCTTTCAGTCTCATTAATCATTTGGCTTTCCCTGGCTGCTCGCAGCATCTTCTGGAGGAACCCTTCTCTTTATTCATTCAGACAACCCTTTGGATTAAACAGAGCCAGCTAAATGTCAAAGCAAATCTGAGTCTTGATGCAGATAATCATTTCAATAATATTTCTCCATTTGTGCCCAAACACCAGGGGAATAAAGCTTTTCTGCTGTCAGGTACTGTAAGACTACAGTTGGTGTAAATGCTTGACACTGAGCCAGATGGCTTAGCCGTGCCTCAAACATATGTTCAACAAGCAGGCTTGCACACATTGGAATTTTATTATTTTGAACTGGTGAGGCTTGCATATTTATTTACTTGACCCCCTTTGGTGTCACTTTGGTATTAAAACAATCAGTTATAAAGCTTCTTCAAGCAATAGGGTAGGGCTAGTTTATAAACTACTTGTCAGTTTCATATCACCACCTGCAGTGAAATATTCCTCATCTTGTGGTGTTCTCTTGACAATTTAAAGAAAAAAGGTGGCAAGGTCCATGTGGCTGAAAGAAGAAGACAATGGGAATTGAAGGAGAGAATGCTGGTTTACCCCAAAGATAAAGATGAATGTGCCCTTTTTTAACCAACTCTTTACATGACCTGGGGACAAGTAATTTTCTCACATATTACCAAGTATTTAATATATATTCACTCAGAAAATCTTGTCTGGGCTTCAAGGAAATCAGCCATTAAAATATACAACTGCATGTACCTTTCAAGATATCAGCTATAAGTCAATCTCTCTATATATACATATACACATATATACACACAAATATAGGTATATAGGTATACACATATCTATGTGTATATGTGTATATACATGATTATACATAATCTGTGTATGTATACACACACATTCACACCCACTATCATATATATGTGTATGTTTATGTGTGTGTTAAAAATAAAAACTCATGGCATTGGACTTGTCAGGGAAGAGTTTGCAATCATTACAAATATTCATCATGCTGCTAGTATATTCATCAAAACAAAACTAAAATGGTTTTACATTTAGTGAAAAATATATTTACAGAAAATTTAATTTCATAGGTTTTAATTCAGTGTTTTAAAAAAAGACCAGAAAACAGGCATCACAAGCTTTGAGCACAGCAAACGTAATATGAAGGTTTCAGTGTACAGATTCCATCCTATGGAAATAAATTTCTACCTATAATGATATGGTGTCTAAAAAATTTTAGAGTTCATCAAGTCCAACACTCTCATTTAATAGAAGAAAAATTCAGGCCCAGGGACATTTACTGACTCACCCCAAATCACCCAGCAAGTAAATGTGCATAAGAACAAAAACCCAAGGCATACTACCCCACATTTTTCTGTGTTATGTACATTTGCCCTTCTACCAAAGTAAACATTTGCTGAACAATTGGCTATATTACAAGTGACCTGCTGGGAGACATAAATCTACCTGATATAGAATGCTCCTAGGACAGTGGTTCTCGAACACTATCAGACCCAACATACCCCATATTATAATAAATATGCTGTAATGCCCCATTATCATCCTAAACTAAAATTCACAGGTAATTGAACTTATCTACACAAACAATTTTTAAATGTCAATTCAATACCCTAAGACATCAATTATAATATACAAAACAAATGAGAAGAAAGTAATTTATGGAATGTGTGTGTGTGTATATGTGTGTGTGTATGCATGTGTGTGTTTGTATATATGTGTGTGCATGTATTTCAATATGTTAAACACTCGGAAACAACTACTAGATAATATAGTTACCTCATTAGATATTTGCTCCTTTAAGAAAAACTGCCATTAATACACAGCTATAAAATGCAAAGTATTTACTCATCACTGGATGTTACTGATGATTGACAGGATTTTCCAAAATGGTGAGTTAATCTTACCAAATTATATGCACTGAATTTTTTTTTATTATTTTGATAACTTTTATATATGTTTTCTGTATTCTTAGAAAATTTTGCACATATTAAAACGATGTCAATGTACTTTGTTTTAATACATGATTGAGATAAATCCTAGAATCAGATTTTCAGTAAGATTTTCTACTTCCAAAATGTCTACCTGGAAGAATATTTAAAGGTCATGCAGTATTCAGGACGGTTCTTCATTGTAAGGACTGCCTATGCAGTGCAAGATATCTAAAATCCTGCCTTCTGTCTAATAAATGTCATTAGATCTTCTCAATAACTGCAATGACCAACAATGTCCCCAACATTTTCAGAATGACCCAGAGTAGAATCGTTGTCATAGAATATTGTATGTGGGCTCTCTTTAGCATAAGAATCAAGACAAGCAATATCAATACCATAAAAAAGTTACGTATAAATAGTATACAATTTAAAATGAGTTATTAATTTTAAACATTATGTTTCCTTGAATTTATAGTCTTTGTACATTTTCACAGAAAAATTTAATTTTAAAATGCTAAGCTTTAGATTGTTTCTTTGCAAACAGATAACACAGTTTCAAAATCAGAAATCCTAAACTAACATTAATATAAAATATAGCTTAATTTAAAGTGTAACTCATGTTATATTTAATATTGGTTTAATTATATTTTATAATAACCAGATTCTTAAAATAACGTTAATTTTTTTGCAAAGCAACATGTTCTTTTATGTAGATATAGATATTAAATAAACACTATTTACTCATAATATTGAGTTTACATGAGGTTTTTTGTGTCAGTCTAGGGAAACAGTACAAGTACCTTTGGAAATGAAAGATACTGCCTACACAATTACATCTTTATATTGGCCTATGATTTATTTAATTCAGATTCAATAATTCTAGACTTTCTGAATTCTTAATTGACCAGGATGCTAAGAATTCCTCTTTCATGTGATCAATTTCTATTATGGGCTTATGGATGAATTTTATTAATTCACCTCTGTATCAGCAACCTGTCTCACAATTCTTTAGAGACTATCTCACTATATATGTAGTTCTGACACATCATAAACCATAATATATATTATTTGTCCATTTTATTTTTTGGATTAACTGTCAGTTGAAATATCCTTCCATAAAAGAACATAAAGACATGATCTGACTCTTATTCTCACACAGTTATATATTTATTGTGTGTGAAAGATCTCTATCATCTTCAGGAAATAAATAGGCACAGTTAAAGAACAATAGTCCATTTCTATGTCATGATGATTCTGTATTGAAATGTATAGTATAGCTTTTTCCTTTGAAAAATCACTTCATGTCACTTGGCCAGTCAATGACTGCAAAACAGAATGGAAAATTACAAAATACAAGAGCATTCATAGTACAGTACTTTGCTAAGGCTCCAGCAAGCCATTTTCTAACCAAACTAACAATAAAAACATTGTGATCTGGAGTAGGAACAAGTTGTAGAAACATCTTTTATTTCCTACTGTAGTGCAGAATAGATTATGCTTTTTCTAAAGGGTCGAGATCTCTCTCCATCTCCTAGCCTAGAGTGCAGTGGTGCGATCATGGCTTCCTGCTGCCTCAAATTCCTGGGCTCAAGTGATGCCCCCACCTGAGCCTCCTGAGTTGCTGGGATTACATGTGTAAGCCACCATGCCAGGCTCTCGATTACTCTTTTTCTGAGGTTATTCTCTTAATAATATGCCCAGTCCTACAAATGAAACTTGTTTCTCCCAATCAAAATTACAGGCTTCACATAAAAATACCCACTTGTAGTAGGAGAAAGATGGGGTTAAATTTAAAAGAGGCTTTGTTTCTGGGGCAGCAGTAGTTTAGTAAGAGTTGCATTAATAAGCATGTCTAATTCATTCTTTGCCTAATAGGTAGGTAAGTAGAAGAGGATGATTTTGAAATGTGGAAATCGACAATGACAGAGAGAAGCCTCTAATCTATTGTGTCCTAAACACAGTCCTCTCCTTTTGACTCACAACCAAGTTGTCAGGAAGAATACCCAAACCCAAAGTGCTGAGAGAAGAGATCAGAAAAATCACTGGAATGTGAGTACATATGTAAACACAAACAGCTGCTATCAGGTGATGCAGTCCTCACTCTGATGTTAGAAGAATCCATGGGGATGGTATTTTATGCAACTACATGGCCAGAAAGAACATATAGATGAGATTTCAGAGGACATGGAGCTGGGGCAGACCCTTTAGTGCAGTGCTTCTCATTTATGTATGTGCTATTTATTCAAAGATCTGGCTAAAATACAGATTCTGGTTCAGCAAGTCTGTGGTGTGGCTGAGATTCTGCTTTTTTAACAAGCTCCCAGGTAATACTGATGCTGCTGATCTGTGGACCATACTATATGTAGCAAAGCTTTAGAAAGCCTCAGAAATCTTAACACCTTTCCTTAGGATTGGGAAACTGATGGAGAAATGTAACATTGTGAAGTACATGCAAAGAGAAACTCATGAAGGGAATGACGGTGAGCACAAAGAAACAGAGACGTTGTAATGTTAACATCATACATCAAGAACAAAGTGCAACAGGTAAATAAAAGTCACCATCCTCCTGCCTAGGCGGAAAAATAAAAACCATCCAGCAGTTTGATGCAGTGCACAAATGTGCAAATGCAGTGACACAGGGCAAGATGAAAGATGGGAGTAGCGGAATAGCAGTTAAGAGAGAATGCCTTAGTCATACACTTTCTTTTTTTTTTTTTTTTTTTTTTTTTTTT
>NW_016808703.1:566406-585057 GCF_001698545.2 Rhinopithecus bieti
GACAGAGCGGGACTCCGTCTCAAAAAAAAAAAAAAAAAAAAAATAGCTAGCAAAAAAAATTCCAAATCAATAGTATACGCTTACCATAGAATTATAAACGTTAATATAATTGTGTGCTCATTTAAAATATATGTAAATGAAAGTAATGTTTTAGAGTTTCTCTCTCAAGAGAAAGCCAGCTTCTAATTAAGATTACAGATGAGCAGGCTCTGCTATCACCACATCTCCCAATAGACCACTGCATGTTCTGTTACTGTTCCCTCTTCCTTGCTCCCCTTACCAATTCATGCACCTTATTCTATCAGTGCTTCTTTCTCAGTGTATCTGGAATCCACCCATTCTCATTCATTCTCACTCCGTAGCCTACTTGATGTTCTTTGAACACCCTCAATCTAGACTACTGCAATAGTTTCCTAATGAGTTCTCAATGGTTTACCGCCTTCCAAAGTTCTTTAGAGTTGATTTCATTTTATGATTCCCACTGAGTAATCCTATCTTGAGGATAAACATGATAGCTCTTATCCTGGCATTAAGGGACTAACACAGTCTAGATCCGAAACACCCTTCCAATTTATCTTCAAGTATTTGTTTTCTTTGCTCTTGGCGCTCATACCTTCATAATTTAGTTCATGGGTGTGTGTGTGCGTGTGTGCATGTGTGTATGAAGAATTTCCTCCCCCAATCATTTGGGATCCTTTGAAATGAGGAAAGACTAACTTATGTTCCAGCTGGTCCATAATGTCTTATTCATCTCCCCTATATACTGTGCTCTCTCTTTTCTGTAAAGTCCCATTACAAGGCTATTTGTAAATTATTTACTATCTGGGATTATCACTCACTATTTTCCACTGAAAGTTTTTCTTTAGCCAACAAAATTAAAAGTTTGAAGTCAAGGGTGATGTACCTTATTTACCTGCCTAGTACCTAAATTTGTTATGCATATCATAGCTACTCAAGAAATATACCTTTGAATGATGAGGCAAAATGGCAGAGCAAAAGCCTTTGATACAACTGTATCAATTTTTCAAGAGATATTTGCCATAAAACTGACTACACTGAGCAGAAATCTTCATATTCGATTATATTTTTAAATATGCCATAAAACATAGTTAAAGTTAATGGCACTTTGGTAATATGCTTAAATGTTATATACTTTTAAAATTTAGATGTTCATATTTCATCATTGGTAATATACCTATTATTTACTTGGTAAGAGTAAACTAATTGGGAGAAAAGTTTTCTGTAAGCCAAATAACACTAATACCAAATTTACAGTATAAATATTAAAAATAAGAAATTGTCATAATTACAAGTAAAAGAATATTTAAATCAGACCATATTAGTAGAATCTAAGTAATAAAATAACGTTTGTGAATTTGGCATACTGTTTCACTTACAGTATTTTTCAAAAATATTTCAAGGTATGTGCTCTGTGTTTCAACAGGGAGCTTCATGTTCTTCATAGAAAGTAACTATATTAATAACTACAACATGGCTCTGGTAAATGCTACTTTGTTCCCAAGCACTTACAATTTACTTGCTATTTGGTCTTTGCTGTTGTTATTGTTCTATTTTCTTTTACTGTTTAACTTTTATTTTAGGTTCAGGGGTACATGTGCAGGTTTCTATAAGTAAATTTGTGTCACGGGCATTTGTTGCACAGATTATTTCATCACCCAGGTTTTAGGCCTAGTACCCAATAGTTACCTTTTCTACTCCTCCCCATCCTTCTACCCTTCACCCTCAAGTGGGTTACACTGCCTGTTGTTCCCCTCATTGTGTGCTTGAGTTCTCATCATTTAGCTCGCACTTGTAAGTGAGAATATGTGGTATTCGTTTTTCTAGTCCTGCAAAGTTTGCTAAGGACAATCGCCTCCGGCTCCATCCATGTTCCTGCAAAAGTCATAATCTTGTTCATTTTTATGACTGCATAGTATTTCTTATTGTCTATGTCACATTTTCATTATCCAGTCTGTCACTGATGGACATTTAGGTTGATTCCATTTCTTTGCTATTGTGAGTAGTGCTATTTTCAATCTTTATTATTTTACTTAGAAGTTTTTGCAGTTAACAGTTCATTACATAAAGTTGTTAACTCTATTATCTAATTAATATATACTATAAGACATCATCTGTCCAGAAATGAAGGATTTTTACTCTATTTTATTCCTGGCTTCTTATTTCAGAAGAGATATATGTGTTATATTTAAAGTTAATGTCTTTAATCACAGTTAATGTCTAGAGAAAAGTTACTCCCATAGTAACTAATTAGATTTCCAGATGATTTTACTGTTAAGACTTATCTACTTCTAGCGTAAATAGACATTCCATCTTGAATTTAAGGGTAAATATGGAAGTACTGACTGCTGTGAGGTGCATGGTATGAGATGTTAAACTCATTTGACAATGGTTGCAAATGCTTTCCACGAACAGGTTGCAGTATGAAGTGGTAATGTTCTTACTAGAAATCAAAGGACCTAGGTGCAGTTCTTCCCTCCCATTCTAGAGGACCTTGGGCAGCTTTGAGACAGCATGTTATGTATGAAATGGCAACTGAGTACCAGGATATGAAAAATATGAAATTCCAGAAGCAGGGCCTCAACGTTATGAGCAACTGTCAAGAGCTATTTCAGGTGTCTTGAAATTCCTCACCCACTCTGAAAACAAGAAAGCATCGAGAGTGGATTTCAAGAGGATAATTCTTTAGCAGGAAATGCTGCCAAGCTCTGGGTCTCACTGGGAGTGGGCTAAGTTGTCTGCCTCTCACTTTTTATCTAGGGGGAAAAAAAGCTTCACTAGGAGCATTCAGATATTTTAATGGGGTCTTCAACAGCTTGGGGCCCAGTAGGAGGCTGCTATCTGACTTATGTTGAGAAATCTTAAGGTAAGCAGCTGTGTTAAAGCCCTGAGGTTGTGAATTGGAGAAAAAAGGGAGACCAATCAGGTTAGAAAATTCCTCCTACCCATGACGACCACAGAATGTATGAGTGTTTCTCACTCATTAAGCCAAAAAGCATTTAAGAACTGACCTGAGCCACTTCAAGTTCTGTCTGGCATGCCACTTAGAACTTAATATGGAGAGGCTCATGGAAAGACCAGAGCCTAGAGAAATGGCTGCTGAGGCTACAACTAAAAGGCCTAGCATAGGGAGACCCCAAAGAACCCACAGAAGTTCTCAGGCAGGAAAATCATCTGTGAATAGGACCAAGAATCAAAGAGTATGAAACAATCTTACATAATACTAGTATACTTTCTGTGCCTGCTTTTACTTTCTCCCTCTCTGCATACTGTCTTTGGAAGAGCCAGAAACTGCTTTGCAAATGGAGGGTGGAAAAGCAGAAAATGAAAGAAAGTACCAAGTGTGCCCACTCTGCAGGTGTCAACATCTATCTAAAATCATCTCCAATTAAAAGATTAGACAAAATTTAATTATCAGTCAGCTTAGGAACTCGGTGATCTAATGTCAAACCGAGGCTGTTTTGTGAGTTAAAGGGAGCATAGACCTTACCATTGACTATAAAAAGTATGAAGTTCCCAAAATTTTCATCCAGTAGTAGAAGAAATATATGCCCCATAGTTTGAAAGGAGAGTGAGAAAAATAAAATGAATTTTGATTACATTTCCCCAGTTGTGCCAGCTCAACACACAAGTCACATTACTTAATTTTTCTAGCTCTCAGCTTCCTTATGTATAAGGGAAGTGCAGAGAAGCTGTTTTCATAATTAAATATTTTATATCACAGAAGTCTGTCTTTTCTGGGAGGTGGGAAGGGAGGAAGAGGTGCAAAATCACATTTCATGAAATTAGTTCAACCCTGATAGCAAAACCTGATTTAAAAAGCCTTGTGCACACACACAACTGAACACCACAAATCAAAATTTTATTAATGACATAAAGGTAAACATCCTAAGTAAATAACAGTAAGTCGAATTCAAAAGTATATTTAAAAATAAGCCACGATAAGTTACATTTTATTATGTAATTGCTAAGATCAATCAATAAAAATAGATTTGCTAATATAATTTATCATACAAATTAGATGCTATTAAAAATTTTATAAAAGTAAACCAAGATGTCTGATTTTAAAATAAGTAAATATTCTGTAATCTAAGTGAAAAGACTTCTTTTTAGAACATTAAATTCCATCTATCTAATACTGCAGACAACATCATATGTATTGCTAAGACCCAAAAGAATTACTATGAGGCCAGGCGTGGTGGCTCACATCTCTTTCAACACTTTGGGAGGCCAAAGCAGGTGGGTCACCTGAGGTCAGGAGTTCGAGACCAGCCTGACCAACATGGCAAAACCCCATCTCTACTAAAAATACAAACATTAGCTAGGCCTAGTGGTGGGTGCCTGTAATCCCAGCTACTCGAGAGGCTGAGGCAGGAGAATCGCTTGAATCCAGGAGGCGGAGGTTGCAGTAAGCTGAGATCGTGCCACTGCACTACAGCCTGGGTAATGAAGTGAGACTCTGTCTCCAAAAAAAAAAAAAAAAAAAAAAAAAAAAAAAAAATTACTATGAGTCAGAGGAATAGAAAAGTTTCTGTTATCAATTCTGCCAGTTGCTCTCGCAGTTCTAGGCAATGCTATTAAAAAAATACAGGCACATCTCAGAGATATTGCAGGTTTGGTTCTGTACTGCTGCAGTAAGGTGAGTTGCACAATTTTTTTTTCTTTTTTAGTGCATATAAAAGTTATGCTCGCACTATACTATAGTCTATTAAGTGTGCAACAGCTTAACAATGTCTAAAAGAACAATGTACATTCTTTCATTAAGAATACTTTATTGCTAAAATTTGCCAACAGTCATTGGAGACTTCAGCTAGTCATAATCTTCTTTCTGGTGAAGGATCTTGCCCTCATGCTGATGGTTACTGACTGATCAGGGTGGTGATTGTTGAATGTTGGGGTACCTGTGGCAACATATTAAAATAAGACAATAATAAAGTTTGCCACATCAGTTCACTCTTCCTTTCACAAAGGATTTGTCTGAGGCATGTGATGCTGTTCGATAGCATTTTTCCCACAGTAGAACTTCCTTCAAAATTGGAGTCAGTCTTCTCACACTGTGCTGCTGCTTTGTGAAATAACTTTATGTAATAGTCTAGATTCTTTGTTGTCATTTCAGCAATGTTCACAGCATCTTCACTAGGAGTAGTTTCTATCTAAAGAAACTACTGTCTTTGCTCATCCATAAGAAACAACTTCTCATCCATTCAAGATTTTATCATGAGTCTGTAGCAATTCAGTTACATCTTTAGGCTTCACTTGTAATTTTAGTTCTTTTGCTCTTTCTACCACATCTGTAGTTACTTCCTCGAAAGAATTCTTGAAACCCTCATCAAAGTCATCCAGGAGCATTGGAATCAACTTATTTCAAACTCCTGTTAATGTTAATATTTGACCCCTCCCATGCATCACAGATGTTCTTAATGGCATCTAGTATGGAAGTGAATCCTTTTCATAAGGTTTTTAATTTACTTTGCCCGGATCAGTCAGGGAAATCACTATCTACGGCAGTGATAGTCTTACAAAATGTATTTCTTAAATAATAAGACTTGAAGTTCAAAGTTACTTCTTGATCATGGGTTATAGAATGGATGTTGTGTTAACAGACATAAAAAACAACATTAATCTCCTTGTACAGCTTCATCAGAGCTCCTGGGTGACTGCATTGTCAGTGAGCAGTAATATTTTGAAAGTTACTTTTTTTTTTTTTTCCTCCCGAGCAGTAGGTCTCAATAGTGAACTTAAAATATTCAGTAAATCCTGCTATAAAGAGATGTGCTGTCATCCAGGCTTTGTTGTTTCATCTATAGAGCTCAGGCCATGTAGATTTAGCACAATTCTTAAAGGTCTTAGGATTTTTGGAACAGTGAATGAGCATTGGCTTCAATGGAAAGTCACCAGCTACATTAGTGCCTAACAAAAGAGTCAGCTTGTCTTGAAGCTTTAAAGCCAGGCATTGACTTATCTTCTCTAGCTATGAAAGTCCTAAATGGCATCTTCTTTTAACATAAGGCTGTTTCATCTACTTGGAAAATCTGTTGTTTAGTGTAGTCACCTTCATCAATGATCTTAGTTAGATCTTGTGAGTAATCTGCTGCAACTTCTAAATGGCACTTACTGCCTCACCTTGCACTTTTTTTTTTTTTTTTTTTTTTTTTTTTTTTTTTTTTTTTTTTTTTTTTTCTGAGTCTCATTCTGTCACCTGGGCTGTAATGCAATAGCATGGTCTTGGCTCGCTGCAAGCTGTGACTCCCTAATTCAAGTGATTCTCCTGCTTCAATCTCCCAAGTAGCTGGGACTACAGACTATTAGCCACCATACCTGGCTAATTTTTGTATTTTTTAGTAGAGAAGGGGTTTTGCCATGTTGGCTGGTCTCAAACTGCTGGTCCCAAGTGATCCACCTGCCTTGGCCTCCAAAGGTGCTGGGATTACAGGCATGAGCCACTGCCCCCAACCACCTTACGCTTTTATGTTACGAAGATGGCTTCTTTCCCTAAACCTCATGAACCGACTTCAGCTAGCTTCAGACATTTCGTCTACATCTTCTGACTTCCCTCAGCATTCATAGAATTGAAGAGAATTAGAGACTTGCTCTGGATTAGGCTTTGGCTTCAGCAAACGTTGAGGCTGGTTTGATCTTCTGTCCAGACCACTCAAGGTTTCTTCACATTAGCAATGAGGCTGCTTTGCTTTCTTATCATTCACATTTTCACTGGAATAGCATCGCTAATTTCCTTCATGAACTTTTTATTGCATTCACAACTTGGCTGTTTGGCACAAGAGGCCTAACTTTTGGCCCATCTTGGTTTTTGTTTGTTTGTTTGTTTGTTTTTTGAGACAGGGTCTCACTCTGTCACCCAGGCTGGAGTGCAGTGGTGTGATCTTGGCTCACTGTAACTTCCACCTCCCAGGTTCAGGAGATTCTAATGCCTCAGCCTCTCAAGTAGCTGAGATTACAGGCACATGCCCCCATACCCAGCTAATTATTGTATTATTAGTAGAGACAAGGTTTCACCATGTTGGCCAGGCTGGTCTTGAACTCCTGACCTCAAGTGATCTGCCTGCCTCGGCCTCCCAAAGTGCTGGGATTACAGGTGTGAGCCCATCTTGGTTTTTGGCATGTCTCCCTCACTAAGTTTATTATTATTATTATTATCTTTGAGACAGAGTCTTGCTTCCTTACCCAGACTGGAGTGCAGTGGCCCAATCACAGCTCACTGCAACCTTGACCTCCTGGGCTCAAGCAATCCTCCTACCTCAGCCTCCTAAGTAGCTAGGACCACAAGCATGCACCACCATGCTTGGCAAATTTTTGTTATTATTTTTGTTATTATTTGTAGAGACAGGGTCTCCCTGTGCTTCCCAGGCAGGTCTTGAACTCCTGGGCTCAAGCAGTCCATGCTTCAACCTCAAAAATTGCTGAGATTACAAGTGTGAGCCACTGTACCCAGCCAGTTTATTTTAAATTTTTGATTAAAAGTGAGAGATATGCAACTCTTTCTTTCTCTTGAACACATAGAGGCCACTGTAGGGTTATTAATTGGCCTAATTTCAATATTATTGTGTCTTAGGAAATAGGGAGACCTGAGGAGAGGCAGAGAAAAAGGAAAATGGCCTGTTGGTGGAGCAGTCAGAACACACACATTTATCAATTAAGTTTACCACCTTATGCGGACACGGTGACACCCCAAAATAATTACAATAATATCAAAGATCACTGATCATAGTTCACCATAGCAGATATAATAATAATGAAAAAGCTTGAAATATTGTGAGAATTACCAAAATGTGACACAGACATGAAGTCAGCACAAACTTTTGGAAAAATTGTACCTATAGACTTGCTCAATGCAGGTTTGCTACAAACCTTCAATTTGTAAAACAATGCAATATCTTCAAAGCACAGTAAAGCAATGTGCAATAGAATAAGGTATGCCTATAAATATGCGGGTTGGTGCAATGTAATAATTAGCTATAAACAGAAAAATATTATCAATATGTTCAGTTATTTTTTCTTTGATATCGTTATCTAAAAGGTCGCCCATCCAACTATTATTAAAATGGTTGTTTATGTATCTGAAAATTGTAATGTATCTGAAATGTACTCTAGAGGTAGTTATTGATCTAAATTTCATCCAAAGAGAGCAAGAATATTCATTGAATAATCATTTTTTCCCTCTCACTAATTCAAAACCTCACCTATCACATACAAAATGTTGCCTACATATCCTTGAATCCGTTTCTGGACTCTGTTCTCTTCCAAATGATCTGCTTAATTTTGAGTTAGCATCGCTGTATGTTAGTTATTGTAGATTTGTAACTTAATAAGAAAATCTGCCCATCCTTGAGGGCACTCTTCCTACTTGACCCAATAATTATTTTGAAGTTTTGCATTTTACTAATTGTCATAGGAGATTATTTGTTCTATTTATTGTTGCTAAATTCTGCTCAAATAACGTCTACAGTCCTGTTCATATTCAGGGTGCTTACCAAAGATATGTAAATGTTCCATGGATTCTTAAAAGAAATTTCCATAGGATGCAAATTTAATCAACATAATTATCATTCCACTTTCTCATATCCTTACTTATTTTTAAATCTCTCAGATTTTCATTTTATTTTAAATAGTGTCTGTTTTATATGTGTGTGATATTTTTCACATCTACAACTCAGGGCTGTAAGAAATGTAACTTTGTTTTTTTCCTAACTTATATTAATTTTACTCTCAAGTCTTCACTTTCCCTGATGCTGAAAACTTGCCAATTTAGGGGAATGCAGGCTCCTCCAGGTTAAACTCAAGCTCTCTGGAATAAGTACTCAGGAAAATTATTTCTCTCTTCTCAATTTTTTTTTTCCCTTATCTTCTTTTTCCTGGAGGATTTGAGCCCCAAAGACTTGCTCTTTTTTTTTTTTTTTTTTTTTTTTTTTTTTTTTTTGCTCTAGTGGGTGGCATCTGGGCTTTGCCATTCTCTGTTTTCAGGGTCCACCACTGGGCTGACTTGTTCTTCCTATCGACATTGGCTTCTGGGCTGAAGCCAGTCTCTGGCTCACATTCACATACCTCTTGACATGTAACTTGTAATATTTCTTTAAGCATGTGATATAAACTTCTCTCAAGCTCTCTGGGGAACAGGGAAATTTTGGAGATTCTGTGAAGCTTGCCTGAGGCTATTTATGTGAACTCTCATTCACACTGTTTTTCTACTCTGTTATCACAGTGACCCAGGATTCAAGTCTCCCAGTCACACTTCAACAATTTCAAGGTTCAGCCTAAAAGGAGAGGCAACAACTGGTCACTCTTCAGAGGCTACAGGTGCCCCAGTTATTGTCCCATTCCCTCTGAATCTTCTCTTCCCATCTAGCGTTTGAATCCTTAGTAACTTTTAGGTAGAAAAATAACTAAAAATGCATCACATGTTTATCTCAACCCAGTGGTTTCTGAAATAAACTCTATGATCTTAGTCATCCAGCATTTTGCACTTAGTATGCAATGTTGTATTTTGAGTATGGCAAATGAACACCTTCTTTTTCAAAAAGCCCAGCTGTGGCAAATTTCGAGTGATGACTTTCAAGAATATTGGCTCAGTCAATGATTTACAAAAGTCTATTTAGCAGCTTTACTATTTATCATAAAGTGGTAGTTTTGTAGTGTATTTTAAAATCTGACGTGCTGGCCTTTTCACATCAAAAACGTATTTCTACATGATAAAGCTTCAAATGTCATTTAAACTGATGTGATTAAAAACTGAACAAAACGAAAACTACAGCTCTACTGACTTCTCTGTTTCAATTGTCACTCCAGAAACTTCCTCCAAGTTTTATACACTTCCCTAAATTTACTAATTTAAATTGTTTGATTTCTACTAACTTGATACCTTTTCTAAAGCAATGTAGTCCATTTAATACCTCCTCTTCTAGTATAATTTTCTCGGATTAAGAGATTAATACAACTAAATAGCAAAGGAAGGGCAATGAATTTTACAAAGCACACAGAGGGAAATATCTTGGTATACTTAATATTTTCAAAATTAATCATTTTACATATATTACATTGCTGTGTTATTACACACACACACACACACACACACACTCAATTATAGCTGTTATATCTTTTTGTCACAGCATTCCTTTTGACAAGATAAGATTAATCTCAACCCATTTAGTTTTTAATTTTGAAAATGTATATTTGCTGTACTATTTCTGTTACAGCTTTCTATTTGCCTGACATATCTTTGTCTTCTTTATTTTTTAATTTGTCTCAATTTGTTTTAGATGTTTGTCTCACACATCAGTCTTTGTTTCTGGATAGGATGTTTAAGTGATTCATTTACAGTGTCACGTTCTTTATATATTTTTTTATTTTAGTTTCATGGATACATGTGCAGGTTTGTTATATAGATAAATTGTGTGTCACGGGGGTTTGGCGTACACCTTATTTCATCATCCAGGTAATAAGCATAGCACCTGATGGGTAGTTTCTACCCATCCTTCTACCCACCCTCCTCCCGCCCTTCACCCTCAAATAAGCCCCAGTGTCTATTGCTTCTTTCTTTGTGTCTATGTGTACTCAATATTTAGCTCCCACTTACAAATGAGAACATACAGTATTTGGTTTTCTGTTTCTGGGTTAGTTCACTTAGGATAATGGCCTCCAGCTTCGTTCATGTTGCTGCAAAGGACATGATCTTGTTCCTTTTTATGACTGTGTATTATTCTGTGGTATATATGTGCCATGTTTTCTTTATCCAGTCTACTGTTGATGAGCATTTAGGTTGATTCAATGTCTTTGCTATTGTGAAAAGTGCTGCAATAAACACATACCTACATGTGTCTTTATGATGAAACAGTTACATTCCTTTGACTATATACCCAATAGTTAATCTCATTTGCCAATTTTCTTGTTTAGAAAATATTTTCTTGATGTTTTCTTTGTTTTATATGTATGGGTAAATATGTTATATTTTATTTGCCTTTCTTCTCTGGAGATCAAAAGATATCAAATGTGATTACTTTGGAGAGTATCTTTATAGTTTTTATTATGCTTGTGTATATATATTTATATCAATAATAAAACAGTGGTTTATTGATTCCTTCCTCAGCAAAATAAAGAATAAACATAATTCTAATTTCCTTCATAATTTATCTGAAATAAATTGTGTGTCACGGGGGTTTGGCGTACACCTTATTTCATCATCCAGGTAATAAGCATAGCACCTGATGGGTAGTTTCTGTTGCTATTACCTAAGGTTTTAGACCAGAATATAATTAATAAGTATTTATTTTATACAATATATCTTAGTTTTTCAGAAATGTTTCATATATATATGACTTGTAAGAACATTTGCCATGGCTGTGTAAATGTGATTCAGTAATTTTTAGTCAAACTATACCATAGCTTCTTTTTCTTGAGATCTTCAATTTGATTTAATTAAATCCAAGTTTGTCAAGTTGGTGTATATCTGACATCTTTTCTAAGCTTTATCGGAAAGGAACATAAGAGAAATATATTTCTATTTTTCCAAGTAAAGTACATGGCAAGTATAATTGTACATAAAACTTTAGAATGGCATATTAGAAGCTGGAAATTCTGGATGCTGGAAGAAGCAAGGCTCTTTTGCCATGGTTTGTATGCATGAATTTTGGTGGCATTGCTTCTTCTTCTCAAGAATTTATTGATATTGCTCCCTTAACTTCTGATGATTACTACTGCAGAGAAATCTAAGGCTAAAATGATTTTTTGTGCCTTTCCTATAATCTTTTTTTTTTTAAATCTAAATGTTTATAGAATGTTTTTTAACATTGGTATGTTGTAATTGCCCCCATATGTTGTAACATAACATTGTTATGTTGTGATGTTGTAATTCCCCCATATCCATGGGGGATACATTCCAAGATTCCCAGTGGATCTTGAACTGGAATGCCTGAAACCATGGATAGAACTGAACCATATATATGGCTCACTAATATTGCTTTGGTAAGAAAACAAATTTGCCAGAAATTGTCTAAACATTGCCTTCTCTTGAAACCTCTTTCCCTGAAGAGTCCCATTCATTTCCAGACTAAAGTCTTTTTTTCACTGGAGGAGAATTATCTTCTCTGACATTGTTTTATTTCATTTGTTTTGTATATTGACTTTTTTCATTTGTTTTTGTTTCTCCTTCAGGGATACCAATTATTTGATTCTATTTGATTGAACTTGACTGACATATATTTGTCTTCCTTATTTGATCTTTTTTCTGTATTTTCACCTTTTCTATATTTTATAGCTATCATCTTCTCTCACAAATTTTAATTTTAATAAGATTCTGTGATTTCTGAAAAAATGTTTTGTGTTATCTACGACATAAACCTTCTACTTCTGTAATATGTCTTTTGTTCTCTATTGCTTCCAAAGCAGATTTTAGCTGTGCTAGTGCTTTTTTCTGTGGTTTCTTTATAATCTTTCATGTTTCTAGGTTGATTTTCATGTTTGAACACATCTAATTTAGTTCCATTTGTATCTAACCCTGTCATTATTATTATTTTATATTATTTTAAAGAAATTTATTGTAAATAAAAATAGATATTGTAAAATATTTCTTGCTGTCATAGTGTAAAGTTTAAATTTGTCTCTGTATTTTGAGAATAAAGTACATTTATTTTCATATTAATATTTTCAAAGTCTTATGCTGTATATATATCAATTGTACACACTCCTCAGAGTACACAGTTTTCACCACTTTTCTCACATTTACCTGTTTCTCCTATAGACTTTATCGAGATACACTGTATAACCTGTGCACATTTATACCCAGGAAGATTGCACTGTCAGGACACTTTCATGACCATTTCAAAAGGGGTCATGAAAGGGGATGATAGGAAAGGGATGCCCCTACTCATTTTAGCAAACAGCTACAACATACTGTCTGCTCCCTTGGTCAGCAAAAATCTGATATCTCTGATATGGGAGCAAGTGTTAAGGGCTTACAGAAATCTTCATGTTGCTCAAATCTGCATGAGCAGAAATTTTTTATGAGGTTTCGAAGATAATTGATGAAAATCCCCAGTTTAGAATGCTGCCATCTGAAGCACTCCACCCACAAGAGCAGAGGTATCTGTGAGCATTGTGAAATGGGAGATTGGGGGAAGAAAAACAACCACTGCTAGTTCACTTCTATGAAAACCAATCTCATCATCTATATTTAAATAAAAATAAGCAATGTTTATTCTCCTTTTGGAATAATTTTATTTTGCACTTTTACTCATGCTTCCTTTCTATGCTAAAGTCATGGCAATGTATATGAAAAGATAACTTATTTCTATAATTAGATATATTCGTTCACTAATTTCATGCTGAAATTGACTTTTTATTTAAGAAAATAACAGGATTTTTTTGTCTTAACTGAATTATTAAAAGCCAAAAGCAATCTATTTCTAATATCTGATCTGTTAATAATTGATCTAGTAAAACATGAGTGAAAGAGGGAGGTCTCCAATTTTTGCTTCTAATATACTTTTGTATATTTTATAATTTTCTTAATGAAATTTATAATTAAGAGTGAGCATAAAATTGAAAATGCTTTTTCTACTACATATAAGACACTACATTGTACTCACTAAGTTATTGACATGGCCTTTGCTTATGTTGTAATTCCCCCATATCCATATATGGGGACACATTCCAAGACCCCAGTGGATCTTAAACTGGAATGCCTGAAACCATGGATAGAACTGAACCATATATATGGCTCACTGACTATAAACCATATACAAAAACATTCTGTTTCTCCTATATATACATGCTTATGATGAAGGGTTTAATTTATAAATTAGGCACAGTAAGAGATTACCAACAATAACTAATAAATTAGAACAATTATAACAAATATATTGTAATAAAAATTATGTGAATGTGGTTTATCTCTCAAAATAGCTTATTGTACTGTACTCACCTGGTTTTCTGATCACAGTTGACTCCTGGTACCTGAAAATGCAGAAAGTGAAACCACGGATAAGAGGGAACTACTGTACTGTATATAGACGGGCCAGTGCACATTTGAGAAAAGGAAGCTAATCATATTGCTTCTGTGAATTGCAGTGTCACCTCTACCTAAAGTAAGTGTTTCTTCATTGTAGAGGCAGTCATCCACAATTCTAAAAATAATAGTCATATTCTTACAAGGCTTTCTGCTTAACAAGCTAGAGCTGAATCAGACTTTGGAATCTGTATTTTCATATATGAGAGGCATTTTAGATTTTTCAAAATAAAAATGAAGTTTCTGAGTTAGAATTTTTAACTAATAAAGGGGTCTGTGCTTTATACAGACCTATTACTATGATCATTTACCAAAGTACATCCCATTCTTTTGTCCATTTCCTTACAAATCCTTTCCACCTACCTATGCTGCTGGAGCTGAAGTGCTGCTTTGAGAAAAATAACCCAATCCAATGTCAGCTGACTTTCCCTTTGAAAAGACCTGTCACTTTGTGTCAATTGTAGGAATTTGTGTCAATTTCTGAAGTAATTTCATATTTGCTGTGCATTATATCATTGTGCTCATGTCTCAAGCAACTGAAGATATACCTGGAAATTTATTGGACAAGGCAGTTCCCTTCCCAAGTGCAAAGATGCCTAAAAGGCGAAGGTGAAAAACAGTCAATGTTTTAGGAGCAGCTAAAATATATAACTAAAATGGCACAAACTTTAATGTTTAAATTGAATTTGGCATAATTTTCATTGACTTTAAAAGTAATAAATTGAGCTAGAATTGACACGCACTCAAATTCTTTATCTTCCCAGTTTTTTTTGTAAACTTTGTTTTAAACTTTATATGGCTTTCAAGTTACTATCTTTCAATAGTTGAATTTTATATTTGATGATAACTCTGCTGTCTTGCACACTGTAGACTCTGGATTAAGCTTTCTTTCTAAGAGTAAAGAAATCATCAACACCCTTGTCACTTTTTCTCTGGAAAAGGTGTGGTTGGGATCTAGACTTGGTCCATGTAAAGTGTTAGCTCTATCATCTAAACAGAAACAGACATCTTATTTTGCATTTCAGTTTAACCAGCTGAAATGATGTTTCGCTTATTTCCCAAGGTTAGTTCTTTTCTGAAAATAAATATGCACTTAAGATTGAGGGACTCAAAAGCATCTACCAGTCTTGAAATTCTCTGTCCTTAAATTTTAAGATTTTTCTTAGCATCTACATTTGTTTTACTCTAAAGCAGAACTACTGAAAATTTAGCCTACCATACTGAGTTAGGAATATAAGGATTAATACTCAATATATGGAGAATATATGAAGGAATAGGTCTTTTATGACATTTCTTTTTATGAGTGAGAAGAGACCTAATAAATTATTAAATCTCTTCTCACAAGTGAAGATAAATGTCATCAAGGTCTTAAGGTCTCATGTATTACATATAATGTATGGTTCTTCTATCTATCTTCCTATATTTCTATATTTTGTCAAAATCATCCAATGAGCTTTAGTTCATCATCAAATGCTTTTTTTAAGACAAAAAAATAAAATAATGTATTGAGAAGAAAATGTCTGACTTCATTTAGGCTGTTGCTCAACGTGGTATATCTGCTCTCAGGTTACTCTGCTGTTACACTTTTCTTCCTGTAATTTCTCCTCTCCAAGGGACAAACAGACAATGATAGCTCAAATTAACTTTTACTGTTTAGTAAAAATTTAGACAGGTTTTGGATCCTTTCCTAACCACCCTCTGCATCTTTGTTTGTTTGCAGTAATATTGCTTCTCTCAAAATTTGTACCTCCTCCTTTAGCACTTGTATTTGGAATAAAGTCATCAACACCCAATTATATAAATTAGACACAGAAATACCATACTGTACTCCTCTGATACCCTCAAGCCACATAACTCACTAACTCTAAACCTTATACATTTTACATTTTCATTCTCTTTCCTATTTTTTCTCATTTTTAATGCCTTGGCTAAATTATAATTTTTCGTTGAGACAGAGTCTTGCTCTGTTGCCCAGGTTGTAGTACACCAGAGTGATCATGGTTCCCTGCAGCCTCAACCTCCTGGGCTCAAGTGATCCTCCCACCTCAGCCTCCCAAGTCACTGGGACCACAGGTGTGCACCACTGTGCCTGGCTAATTTTTTAAACTTTTTGTAGAGATATGATGAGACAGGTCTCACCATAGTGCCCAGGCTAATTTTCATAATCTTTAACTAGATAATTTTCATAATCTATTAAAGCAGTGACTTTCAAACTTTTCTTATTGCCATGAAGATACATGTTTACATTACAACTCACTATAAGCATGCATCAATAAAACCGCACATATATTGGTGAAACATAAGTTCTAAAAAACAATTCTTCTTCTTAATGTGTGATGTACACTGTTATACTCTATTTGATTCCACTATTAAAGAAATATTGATTTTAAAACTTACTTATGGGTTGCTACCTGCAAGTTGACAAACACTGGAAAAGAATTACACTGTCTCCAGCTATAATTCCCACTAATGAATTTTCCATACTGCCAGCACAAAGTTTTGTGTTCTACCTATCTAAACAAATAATTTCTCTCCTTAAAGCCTTTCTTTCAACTATTGGATAAAGACTAAACTCAATACCATAGCATGCAGTCAGCGTTCTTCCTGTTTACACTTACAGTCCACATACCTTCCTCCTCAAACTTACATGCTCAAGACATTCCATTTCATGTCTCTATGTCTTCCACACAGTACTTCTACTTGGAAAACTGCCTGTTTTAAATCTTCATATTCTCTATCCTTCAAAACTCTACTAACATCTCTCTCCTCCTCTGTAAAACTTTCTCTAATCCCTCTCCAAACAAAAATAATTACTCTTCCACCACTGTATTTGTAAATACCCTTTAATGACAGACACTCACAGAACTCACTCTCCACTGATGTTCCCACCTTGTCTACATAACCATTTGAGCATGGCTTTACCATAAAGGCTTTATCAATTTTCAGGATGGAAGAACTTCAAGACTGCCTGCAGCCCAGGATGGCTTTGAATGTGGCCCAACACAAATTCATAAACTTTTAAAAAACATTATGAGGTTTTTTATGCATTTTTTAAGCTCATTACCTATTGTTAGTGTATTTTATGTGTAGCTCAGGGAAGCCAAAAGATTGGACACCCCTGTAGTAAATGATAGGTGTCTTGTTTCCACCACAAACAACTAAATGATTAGACAGCTAGACTAAATATGTGAAGCAACTGTTTTCAACCACCGGATAACAGGATGCACAGGAATGCAGACCGTGCTACGGAAGCAAGTGAGTTGAAGCCTATAAGCTCCTTGACCTTCTGCCAGGGCAAAATAGAACTCATGCTCACAGTGTTGAGGGGACAGACACAGAAATTCAAGGTTAAGAGAGCTGGAGAAGAGGGAGCTATTCAGAAAAAGACTTCCAGAAATCTACCTAAGGATCCCCAAGAGTCTTAGGCTGTATCAGTCCATTCAAGACACACCTGAGGCTGGATAATTTCTAAAGAAAAGAGGTCTAATTGACTCACAATTCCAGATGACTGGGGTGGCCTCAGGAAACTTACTACCATGGCAGAAGGCAAAGGGGAAATAAGGCACATCTTGCATGGTGAAAAGAGGAAGAGAGAGTGTGAAGGGAGAAGTGCTACACACTTTCAAGCAATCAGATCATATGAGAACTCTAGACCTCCAGGGAGACGGTGCTAAACCATTGTTTATTTACTGTTCAATATAACCATATTATAGGTTAAATCCTATGTTGAAAAACAATCTGCGTATGCACCAGGTGAAACACTATGAAGCTTGGTATATATAACGGGTTAGGGAGCTACGGGGCTGAACAATTCCCAAAGCTCAAATATGGGTGGCTGACATGCAAGTGTTTACCAGCCATAATAGGAAGATCTTGTTGAATATCTGAAGCATTCAATAGAAATATCAGAAGGGTCACACCTTACAAGCAAGGTTAAACTTACTCTAGAGTAAAGGCTATTTTAGACCTAATCTAACAATGCTTTTAAAAAAGACCTTGAAAAAACCATGCCAAGTTACAAAATGTAGCAAAATTGGGACCAAGAGAAAAAGCAATTAATAAAAGCAGAGCCAAACATAGCAAAGATGATGGAATTAGCAGAAAAATATTTAAAGTATTCTTCATAAATATGCCTAGTGATTTAAAGGAAAGCATATACTTGATAATACAGAAACAGAAGATGTTTTTAAAAGAACAAATGGAATTTCTACAACTGAAAACTGTAACATTTGAAATGAAAATGTTACTGGATAGGCATAACAGCATATTAAACCCTTCAGAAGAAAAAAAAAGAATCAGTGAACTTGAAGATATAACAGTAAACTCTATTGAAATATATTCAAAAGCACAGGAAAAAAAAAGACTAAAAAAAAACTTAGACCCTAAGTCATCTGTGTCTTCATAAAGACAATATGAAGTGGTCTAATATATATGTACCTAGAGTGAAAGAAAGTAGAGATGATAAGAAAAAGGCAAAAAAGATACAGGAAAATAAAAACAAAAATATTTCAAATTTGATGAGATATATAAATAGAGATTCAAAGAAAGTCATGCTAAGCAACATCATAATCAAATTATTGAAGTCAAACAATTGAAAGAAAAATATTTAAAGAACAAGA
>NW_016808703.1:585340-597152 GCF_001698545.2 Rhinopithecus bieti
AAAAAAAAAAAAAAAAAAAAAAAAAAAAAAAAAAAAATTGACATTCTACACATAGGAAACAAACATAAGAATGCCCATAGACTACTCGTCAGGAAAAATACAAGCCAGTCAATAGAGTGACATATTTAAAGTGTCAAAAAAAAATCAACAAATAATTCTATATTGAGTGAATATTCATGTCAAAGTTGCAGGTTAAGTAAACATTTTTGTAGACAAGCAAAATCTGAAAGAATTCATATACAGCAGATTAGCACAAGAAAAAATGTTAAAATATCAAATAACTTAAAATTCCTCAAGCTGAAAGAAAGTGATACTGGATGTATACTTGGAAAAGAGTACCTGAAATAATAAACACATAGAAAATATATAAGACTACTTCGCTTTTCAGTTTCTTTTAAAAGACAATTGACTATTCAAAGTAACATTATAATGACAAATAGTGAGTCTTACATGTAGAAGGAAAATATATGACAAAATAGCATCAAGGATAGAAGGGGAAAATCACACCACATTGTTGTAAGTTCCTTACATTATATGTGAAATTTCTTATATTTGAAGCTTCAAATACAAATATTGGCAGTAATGGCTGGCAAACTATGGTCGTAGCTCAAGTTTCTTCTGAGTCCTGTTTTTGTAAGGTTCACAAGCTAAGAAAGTTTTTTACATTTTTAAAGTGTTATTTTTAAAAAGAATATATGACAGAGACCCTATGTGGCCAATAAAGCCAAAAGTATTTACTATGTGGTCTTTCACAGAAAAGTTTGGCAATTTCTGAGTTAGATTACGATATGTTAAAGATGCATATTGAAAACTCAAATGAATCTACTAAAAATATAAAGCACAGAATTATTGCCAATAAGCCAATATTAGAGATAAAATCAAATATGAAAAAATATATTAGTTAAAAGAGTGAAACGGGGAAAAGTTGAAAAGAATGCAAAATAGAAAATAAATAGTGAAAAGAACCAATCTGAGCTCAAGGATATCAGTAATTATATTACATATGAATGTTCTAAACACTTCAATTAAGAGACATAGATTGCCAATCTAGACAAAATAGCAAGATTCAATTACATACTGTGTAGAAAAAAAAGCTACTAGAAATATAGAAACACATATATGATAAAAGTAAATGCACAGAAAAGGATATATTATGCAAACATTAATCAGAACAAAGCAGAAACCTCTATATTAATATCTATAAACAGATTTTCAAAGGGAATCTGTAAATAGATTCCTTTTATGAAATAAATAAAATAAACTTCATGAAAGGGAATATTACCAGGGATAAAAGGGACATTATTATTTTATAATGATAAAACAGACAATAGATAAAGAAGATCTAAAATCCTAATATATATGAACTTTAAAAGCACCAAAATATATATGGAGAAAAAACTAAAAGAACTGCAAAAATAAATAGACAAAACCTCATTATTGTTGAAAATTTCAATACTCCTCTCTCAGTAATCCACAGACCTAGTAGACAGAAAATCACTAAGTATATAGAAGATCTGAACTATACTATCAATCAATTTGATCTAATTGACATTAATAGAACATGCCTACCTAACTGCTGAAGAACACACATTACTTTCAAGTGGATATCGAACTTTTACTACAATAGACCGTAAGCTGGGCTATAAAACAAGTTTTAATAAATTTAGAATTATTGTAATACTACAGAGTATGTTCTAGACCACAATTGAATTAAGCCAGAAAAAAATAACAATAGGCTATATGAAAAATTCCTGAATATTTGGAAATTACACAACACAATTTTAAATGAACTATGTGTCAAATGCTAAGAAATATTATACAGTACTTATAACTCAATGATAATGAAAATACAACATATCTGCTGCTAGGTGAAGTTTAAAGTGAAATTTGTGGCTTTATTATCTTATATTTTAGAAAAGAAAAGTTCTAAAAATCATTATCTAAGCTTCTACATTAAGCTTGGAAAAGAAAAATACATCAAAGTAAGTAGAAGGCAGGTGTTGGAAAATAGTGATCTATGGCTATTTTCAAATATATACTGCTTAGAACTTTTCTAAGCTGGGTAGGTGGTACCTGGAGTGAAAATGATTGAATAGAAACCCTAAAAGAGAGACCTCCAGAGAGATTTAGAGACAACTATCCCAGAGACATTTTTTACATTCCAAAGAGTAATAAAATCCCAGAGACCTTACCCTCCTACCCAGAGGGAAGATTTGATTACATTCCAGAGTCAAAATCTTTCTTTCTCCATATCTGGAGGGGAGGAGGAGTGGATGTATCAGCTGCCCTATATGAGCTCTGAAAATCGTAATTTTAGAGTTTCTTTCCTGTGCACTGTATGTAAAGGTGACATCTGCTTTCATTATATAACCTCATGAGAAATTGGGGTATAGGAAAACCTACACAAAAAGTTTTGTCAATAATTAAAAGCCTAGCTCAGATCTGGAGAGCTTTTACTATTCCAATAGAATAAATATAACAGTACATGTTTGTGTGTGTGTGTGCATGCACAAAAGTAGGATACCATGTTAGACCTTTTGCTGCTTCAGACTGAACAGTAAAAAAACAAGAAAAACATGAATGAATATCAGTTTAAAGGGATAAACAATAGCAAAAATAAACAGAAAAGTTGGTTATTTAAAAAGGTCAAACAAATTGAGAATCCTACATATAGACTGATCCTCTATATATTCTTCTGAAAAGAATAAACACAAAATAAATGTATCAGGAATAAAAGAGATAATATTATTACAGGTATCAAATATTCGGTGATAAATTTAATCAAATGTGTACAACAAATTCCTGAGGGAAACTAGAGATGATCTAAATAAAAAAGCAAATAAACCATGTTCATTAATTTTAAAATTCAAATTTTAAGATGTAAATTATCCCCCAGATTAATCTATAGATTAATAGAATTCAAATCTAAGTTCCAGAAGTGTTATTTTTAGAAATTGCCAAGTTATTTCTAGTAATTATATGGACATACAAAAAATTTAGAATAGTCACAGCATTTTGGAACAAAAGCAAAGTTAGGATCACAATATCTAATTTCAAGATGTAATATAAAGCTATAGTAATGAAGATAATATGTTATTGGTTGAATTATAGATATATGGATCAATGGAGAAGAATAGAAATTCCAGAATTAGATTCATACATATATGGTCAATTGGTTTCAACAACGGTGTCAAGATAATCAAAGGAGAAAGTATTTTTTTTGGTAAATATTTCTGGAACAACTAGATACCCATTTTACAAATGAAACATTCCCTTTACCTCACATCATACACAAAAATTAATTTGAAATTGACCTAAATGTAAACACAAAACTATAAAATGTACAAAATAAATATAAAAGTAAAATTCCCTGATTTGGAGAGGGGCAATGATTTCTTAACACTTTCTGAATCATTGATACATAATATTTGTACTCATTTATGGGGGTACATGTGATACTTTATTATATGCACTGAATGTGTGATGATCAAGCCAGGGTATTTAAGATATCCATCACCTCAAGTATTTGTCATTTCTATGTTTTCGGAAAATTTCAAGTTCTCTCTTCTAGCTATTTTGAAATATATAATACATTTCTGTTAATTATAGTCACTATACTCTGCTATTGAACGTTAAAGCTTATCCCTTCTGTCTAACTGTGTGTTTCTACCCATTAATCAACCTCTCTTCATCTACCTCTTCCCACCTCCGCCTGCACCACACACCATTCCTAGCCTGTTAACTATCATTTTACTGTCTACTTCCAAGAGATTAACTTTTTTAGCTCCACCATATAAATGAGAACACATGATTTTTGTCCTTATGTAACTGACTTATTTCATTTAACATAGTGACCTCTAGTTCCACCAATATTGCTACAAATGACAGGATTTGGGGGGTTTTTATGGCCAAATTGTATTTCATCATATATGTTTACCAGATTCTCTTTTTTCATTCATCCATTGATGAGCACTTAAGTTGATTTCATATCTTTCCTATTGTGAGTAGTACTGCAATAAACGTGGGGGTGCAAATATCCCTTCCATACACTGATTTTCCTTTGGGTAAATACCCAGTAGTGGGATTCATGGAGTAGTACTATGTTGAGTTTTTAAGAAATTTCCATTCTGTTTTCATTATTGCTATACTAATTTATGTTCCTATCAGCAAAGCATGAGTTTTTCTTTCTCTGCATCCTCACCGACATCAGTTATTTTCTTTTCTTTTTGAGAATAGCCGCTCAATCTGGGGTAGCATGATATCTCATTGTGATTTTGATTTGTGCTTCTCTAATGATAGTGATGTTGGACATTTTATTACATACATGTTGATCATATACAAATTCTCCTTTCAAAAGAAGAATAAACATTTCTTTTGAGAAATGTCTTTTGAGAATTTCTCAAAAGAAATGTCTATTCAGGTTCTTTGTCCACTTTCTTATTGAGTTATTGTTTGTTTTCTGTTGAGTTGTTTGTGTTCCTTATATATTCTGGATATTAGCCCCTGTCAGTTGAATAGTTTGCAAATATTTTTTTCCCATTCAAGAGGTTGTGGCTTCACTCTGTGGATTGTTTTATTTGCCATACAGAAGCATTTTAGTTTAATATAGTACCATTCATCTATTTTTTGTTTTTGTTGCCTGTACTTTTGAGATCTTAACCATAAAATCTTTGCCTGTGCCAACGTCCTGGCGTGTTTCCCCCATGTTTTCTTTTAGTTGTTTTATAGCTTGAGGCCTTATGTTTAAGTCTTTAATCCATTTTGAGTTGATTTTTGTATATGGTGAGAGATAAATGTCTAGTTTCTTACTTCTGCATACGAATATCTAGTTTTCCTGGCACAATTTATCGAAGAGAGTGTCTCCTTCCCGATGTGTGTCCTTGGCACCTTTGCCAAATATCAGTTGTTTACAAATACACAGATTTATTTCTGGGTTTCTATTCTGTTCTGTTGGTCTATGTGTCTGTTTTTCACAAAAATATCATGTTCTTATTATTACTATAGCATTGTAGTATATATTGAAGTGAGGAAGTGTGATGCCTCCAACTTCGTTCTTTTTGTTCAGGATGTTTGGGTTGTTCATCCCATATAAGTTTTGGTCCCATAAAAATTTCAGGATTGTTTTTTTCTATTTCTGTGATAAATGACATTGGTATTTTGTTAAAGATTGCATTAAGTTTATAGATTACTTTGGATAGTATGGCCATTTTAACAATATTAATTCTTTTGATTCACAAACATGGGATATCTTTTTGTTTGTGTCCTCTTCAATTTCTTTCATCAGTATTCTGTGCTTTTCCTTGTAGAGTTATTTCACCTCCTTAAACTTATTACTAGTCTTTTTTATGTAGCTATGGCAAGTGGTTTATAGATTTTTATCTTTAAAATCTATGTTTGTACAGTTTCCAAAGCTCCTCTCATTATTAATTTCTAGTTTTATTTCATTGTGGTCAGAAAACATACTTGATATGATTTTCATTTTCTAAAATTTATTGCGACGTGTTTTGTTACCTAGCATGTGATCTAACCTGTATAATGATCCATCTTGATTTTCTTTTCAGCTAGTTTATTATTGGTGTATAGAAATGCTACTCGTTTTGCATGTTGTTTTCTATGCTGCTACTTCACTGAATTTGTTTCTCAGATCTAAGAGCTTTTAATAGAGCCTTTTGGTTTTCTAAATGTGATATCATGTTATCTACAAAGAAGGATAATTTGACTTTCTCTTCTCCTTTTCAGAAGGCTTTTATTTCTTACTCTTTCCCGGTTGCTCTGGCTAAAACTTCTAGTACTATGCTAAATAGAAGTGGTGAAAGTTGACATCCTTGTCTTGCTCTAGGTCTTAGAGGAAAGGCTTTCACTTTTTCCCCATTAAATGTGATGTTATCTGTGAGTTTGTTACATGTGACCTTATTATGTTGAGGTATTTTTCTTCTATGCCTAGTTTTGAGAGTTTTACTCCAAAGGGATGTTAAATTTTATCACTTTTCTGTGTCTGTTGAGATGATATATGGTTTTCTTCCTCATTTTGTGGCTGTGATATATCACATCTATTGATTTGCATATGTTGAAACATTCTTACATTGCTGGGATAAATCCCACTTGATCATAATGTATTATCTTTTTGATGTGCTGTTGTTAGAATTGGTTTGCTAGTACTTTGCTAAGGATTGTAGTCTACGTTCATCAGGAGTACAGCCTGTAGTTTTCTTTCTTGTTGTGTCCTTGTCTATAAGTAATGCCTACTTATAGAATGAATTAGGGAGAATTTACTCCTCTTCAATTTTGTAGAATAGTTAGAAAAAAATTGGTGTTAGTTCTTCTTTACAAGTTTTGTAGAATTCAGCCACGTAGAGATCTGGTGGGCTTTTCTTCATGGGGAGGATTTTTATTACTGATTTAATCTCATTACTCATTATTGATCTGTTCAAGTTTTCTATTTCTTCCTCATTCAATCTTGGTTTTTTAATCAATTTCCTCTAGGTTTTCCAGTTTGTTGGAGTATTGCTGTTCATAACAGTCTCTGATGATCTTTTGTATTTATTTCTGTGGTATCAGTTGTAGTGTCTCCTTTTTCATTTTTAATTTTGTTTATTTGGGTCTTGCTCTTTTTTTTTCCTTGGCTAGTCTAGCAAGTGGTTTATAGATTTTTATCTTTAAAACCAACTTTGTTTCATTGATCTTTTGTATTATTTGGGGATTTTTTTTAGTCTCTTTAATAGTGCTTTGATTTTTATTATTTCTTTGCTTCTACTAAGCTTTCTTTTGGTTTGTTCTTGCTTTTCTAGTTCCTTGAGGTCTATCATTAGACTGTTTGTTTGAAATCTTTCTACATTTTTGATGTAGGTGATTTACTCCTATAAGCTTTTCTATTAGTACTGCCTTTGCTGTATCCCATGGGTCTTGGTGTATTTTGTTTCCATATTCATTTGTTTGAAAAAAAATTGTGATTCTCCTCTTAATTTCTTCATTCACCTGATGGTCATTCAGGAGCATATTTTTTAATTTCATGTATTTGTACAGTTTCCAAAGTTCCTCTCGTTGTTAATTTCTAGTTTTATTTCATTGTGGTCAGAAACCATACTTGATATGATTTTCATTTTCTAAAATTTATTGAGACTTGTTTTGTTACCTAGCATATGATCTAACCTGTATAATGATCCATCTGCTTATGAGAAGAATGTGTATTCTGCAGCTGTTAAATAAAATGTTATGTAAATGTCTGCTAGGTCCATTTGATCTAAAGCACAATTTAAATTCAATGTTTCCTTGTTATATTTCTGTCTAGATAACCTATCCAATGCTGAGAGTGAAGAACTGTATTAAAGTATAGCTCCCTCTTTAGATCTAATAATATTTGCTTTGTATATCTTAATACTCCAATGTTGGGTGCATATATTTTTATAATTGTAATATTCTTTTGATGAATTGATCCCTTTATTATACAATTACCTTCGTTGGCTCTTTTACTGTTTTGACTTAAAGTTTGTTTTACCTGATGTAAGGGTAGCTACTTCTGCTCATTTTTGGTTTCCATTTGCATCAAATATATTTTTTCATCACTTTACTTTTAGGCTATATGTTTCTTTACAGGTGAAGTGAATTTCTTGTAGGTAGCATATAATTGGGTCACATTTTTATCCATTCAGCCAGTCTATGTTTTTTAACTGGAAAATTTAATTCATTTACAAAGTTATTATTGATATGTGAGAACTTATTCCTGTCATTTTATTAATTGCTTTCTCTTTGTTTTGTATATTTTTGTGTTCCTTTCTTTCTCTCTTATTGTTCATCATTGCAGTTTGGTGGTTTTCTGTAGTGGTAACTTCAGAGTTCTTTCTCCTCTTCATTTGTGTGTTTACTCTGCCAGTGAGTTTTATACGTTCATGTTTTCATGATTGTAGGCAATGACCTTTCACTTCCAGGTATAGGGATCCTCTAAGCATGTCTTGTGGGACCAGTGCAGTTGTGGCAAATTTCCTCAGTTTTTGCTTGTCTAGGAAAGACTATGTTTCTCCTTTCATGAAGGATAATATTACTTGGTATAGTACTCTTAGCTGACAGGTTTTCTTTCTTTCTTGTAGCATTTTGAATATATCATCCCATTCCCTCCTGGCCAATAAGGTTCCTGCTGAGAAATTCACTGTTAGTCTGATGGCAGCTCCCTTACACATGACTAGAAGCTTTTCTCTTGCTATTTTCAGAATTCTCCCTGTTTTTGACTTTTGGCACTTTGACTGTAATGTGCTATGGAACCTTTTTAGGGTTGTATCTATTTGGGGACCTCTGAGCTTCCTATATCTGGATGTCTAATATCTTTCTGAACTTGGGAAGTTTTTAATCTGTTATTTCATGTAATGGTTTCTCTATGCCTTTGGCCTTGTCTTCATCATCCTGAACCCAAAATTAGAGTATTTAGTTGCTTATGGTATATTATATGTTATGTAGGCTTAGTTTCATTCTTTTTTATTCCTTTTTCTTTCTTTTTTTGTCTCAGTTATTTCAAAAGGCTTGTCTTTGTGTTCTAAAATTATTTCTTCTAGTGATGCTCTCGAAGGTATTTTTTAGTTCATAGGATTCTTCAATTCTAGGATTTTGTTTTTTTTTTTTTTGGATATTTCTCTCAAGTGAATTTCTCATTCATATTTTGAATTGTCTCTAATTTATTTGTAATATTTGTCTGCATATTTTTAGAACTCGGAGAGCTTCTTTGATATCACTATTCTAAATTATTTTCTGGCATTTCATGGATTTCTTTTAATTGGAATCTGTTGCTAGAGAATTATTGTGTTTCTTCAGACGTGTTATATTTCCAGTTTTTCATTTTTATTGTATCCTTACCTTGATACCTATACTTCTGGTGTGACATTCACTTCTTCCAATTTATTGCATTGGGTTTCATTGGGGAAGACTTTTTCCTGAAGATTCATCTATGGTATTGCTTGTTTAGAGCTCTTTAGGTTTGTTTCTGGGTGTGTGCAGTAGTGTAGTCTCCCTACAATGTCTTCAGCTCTAAACAGTGTCAGTGGTGTCTGAAGTTGTTATTAGAGGATATGTGAGGCTTTCCTAGGGATGGGGATGCCAGATAGGCCAGGCCTTGAGCCCAAAGGTGGCTGCTGCAGTCTAAACATGCTTGTACTTGGGGACCCAGGAATTGTATGTGGCAGTTGGTGTTAGTAGGTCCCGGGGATCTAATTTTTGTGGCTCCAGGTGGTTGGCTTAAGTGCCAGCAATAGTAGCAATGGGCTGGGCAGGTGGGTGGGTCCTCAGCCCCATAGGCAGCAAGTGTGCTGTGGGCAATGGCAATAGCAGTGATGGGATAATCCTTGGGATTCCAGGTAGCTCATACTGGTGTTAGTATTGGCTGTGATGAGATGGGTGGGCCAGTTCTCAGGTTTCCTGGTGGCATGTGTGGGGGTGGGTGTTGGCAGTGGTGGTGCTGGAAGACTGGGCAGGCTTATTCTCAGGCTGCTGAGGGAAATGAACAGATCCAAGATGTGGTGAATGGGACAGGGCAATTGACAGGCCCCTAAGTAGCATGCTCCAGCATTAAGGGGGGGTGGTGCCAGTCTAGATGTGCCTGTCCTAAACCCCCTTCTTCACTACTACAGACTAAACATCCTATAGCAGTGGAGAAGAAATAAGGGTATCTTTGTATCCCCAATTATGAAATGAATCCTGCATATAGTCTGTGCGTGGGTGCAGACTATAGTAAATAGGTGGGGAAATTCCCAGGCTTCTGGCAGCATGTTCAGGTAGAGGCAGCAGTGGCAGTGGTGGGAGATGAGAGCCTGCATCCAGTCAGTACCTCCTTGAAAGCAGTGGAAATATATTATCTCATTCCCAGAAACTAATACAGTATCTAGCCAATAGTATGTAAATAATAAATACTTGATGAATTAAAAATATAAACATTTGAATAAATAAATGACACTGAATATAGTCAGACAAAATAACAAGCTATTTTATAATGAATAACATTTTAGGAAGATCATGAAAAGACTCCCTGCTTGAATGTTCTCCTGGGAATCTACCATGACATGGTTCTTGATAATCTGCCATTAAAGACAAATAACACTGGATAATGGGCATTACTTCTCCAGGATTCCAGTTTTTTTTTTAAATGCAGATATTTCTGCAAAGAGATAAAAGATTACATCACTAATAACAACTAACATCCACACATCAAACTTACTAAGGTTTCCAGTAAATGACTATTAGAATACACAGGAAGTTCTTATGTTCCGATGTGGGAAAGAGGGAGAAAGGGAGTTCTGAGTATGGTGTTACTGCTAGAGAACACTGGCCTAAGTAATGGGTCATGAGTAATTTGAGAGCTGCAAAGGGAAACTCCGCATTTGAGCAGTCAGTGATCTGTTAAAAGAGAAACAAGACAAAACAAACAAACAAAAAAAAAAACAATGCAAAACAGAAAGGGGAAAACATAGGAAACACCTATTGATCCTACTTTTTTTCCTTCGGAGAAAAAGTTACAGAGTGAGTCATTTTGTCTCTTGGAACATTCCGGGAGATGATTCTCTGGGACAGTGGCCAATACAAGGACCATCTGCTTGGGGAGCCAGAATTTGATGCTTCTCAAACTAATAACATTCCTTTCTCCCAAAAACCCATTTCTGGGCTGACACTTACTGTTGTGACACTTCCATGTGGTTCAGCAAAATAGGTAATAAATTTTACTTGAATTTAATTGGCACTAAGCAACTAAAACAATCCTTGAGCTTTGGAAAATGTTTCTTTTCTTCCAGAAGGCCCATACCAAATAGAAATCATGTAGATGGAACACAAAATTTACTTAAAACTTTGTATAGTATGGCAGAGAAAATGTGCATCAATTCACACATGATATTCTTCCTCCTAGGGCACATTGAAAACTGCATTTCCCAGTGAACTTGCATTTAGGCAGGGCCATGAACCCAAACAGAAAGCTTAACTGTGGGTCACTTGTGGGCAAAGAAAGTAAAAAACCCTTTCACCATTCCTTTGTCTTCCTCTCTTGCCCTGCCTTGATCACTGGTGATATTTGATATAGATGGCGAAGGCTCCATTGTGCTGGGTACCTAGGTGACTTTGCAAAGACAAAATTCTCTGCCCTTGCTAGCCTTCCTTGAACATGTAACAAGGATTAGAAACAACTTTTGTTGAGCAAAGTTACTGTGATTTGACATAATTTAGCCTATATGACTAATGAAGCTATTAACTCTTTTATACAAAATAATTATTATATTTTCCTATTTAAAAAACTATATTAGAATCAAACATACAAAAGAGAAAGAAATTTTGAATTAGGGGAATTAATGGGAGTTTCTTTGATGTCCCCCCACTGGTCCATTTAAAATAGTGTTTGTTTCATATTTTTAAACTTTTCAATGTACTGCTATTTATTTTTAATCTTATGGAATGTTTTTAAAAGTTTGGCAGAGTCTCATCAAATTTGGAGTGCAAAATCACCATCATTGACAAATAGAAAGTATACTAATGAAAATACAGTAAGGTTTTTATCTTTTTAGATATACATACACATACATGCATATGTGTATATGTATATATGTTTACATATATATGTATATGTAAACTTATGATTTAATGCAGAATATATGGAAGTGATATATTAATTCAACTATTTTTACCTTTCCAAATTTTTATTTTGCTAAGCTATTTTACATCAGATTCTACATAAAAGATTTATAAAATGCATCATATAAAAAGATGAGACTTCTCAAAAAGTAGCTAATAAAAGGAATATATTTTTCCCAAAATATAATATTTTCATCCCATAAAGCAGGATTTGGCA
>NW_016808703.1:600060-603921 GCF_001698545.2 Rhinopithecus bieti
ATATATTAATTCAACTATTTTTACCTTTCCAAATTTTATTTTGCTAAGCTATTTTACATCAGATTCTACATAAAAGATTTATAAAATGCATCATATAAAAGATGAGACTTCTCAAAAGTAGCTAATAAAAGGAATATATTTTCCCAAAATATAATATTTTCATCCCATAAAGCAGGATTTGGCAAACTTTACCTGAAAAGGGCAAGAGAGTAAATATTTTAGATTCTGTGGGCCATATATAGTCTCTGTCAAATATTATTTGTTTTATATATGAAAACCCTGTAAAAATGTAGAAATAACTCCCCATTCTTAGCTTCCACAAACAAAAAACACGGTAAGGATCAGATTTGGCCCACAGGCTACAGATTGCTTTCCCTGCCATAAAGAGTTTACTTCATTAGAAAATAAATATATACGTGTGTGTGTGTGTGTGTGTATATGTGTGTGTGTGTGTGTGTGTGTGTATTGCAAATGCAAATACGTAGAGAAATTCAGTTTTCAAACCCTTTGAGGCATTTGTCTTTTCCTTAAAATGGTGACTTCAAATAAAAAGCTGCTAAGGTGGAGTTAGATGAGGATGATATGGGACCACTTGCCTTATGAATTTCCAGTCTGAAGCAACCTCGTTTTCTGATCTATTAAAAACATTGGTCAATGTCTGTGTGTTCACTATCCCTGTCTTTGGTGTCTAGGTAATGCAGACAGAGCACCAAAGAAAGAACTGCACACCACTGGAGACTGAGGCAGACTTCTGGGATTCCTAACTACCATTCTAAATAACTTATTTATTGTATTGTCTTATGCCTTATAACATAAAATCATTGTTTGTCTTCAAATGAACTCTGTAAGTTGTCTTCATTCCTTTTGACTGCGACTGAAGGGCTTCAAAAGACATGTATATTAGATGACACTCTTAGTATTAAGCAGAGAGAGTGACTTTGACTAATTTGAGTAAAAAGTGATATACACCTAGCGTAACGCATAGATTTTTTTTTTTTTTTTTTTTTTTTTTTTAAAGCTAGACAAGAAGGGCAGGGATATGGGTAAGTCACAGACTTCTTGGCCAGGGAGCTATTTTCAGATACTAGAATCTGGACTGCATTATACCCAGTTCTCTACTACAAATTAAAGGCCCCGGGTGATAATATGATTGATCAAGATTGCATCACATCCATAGTCATTCAGTCGAGGAGATGGGAGGGAAGTATTTTCCCTTAAGGAAAAGAAAGAATGTAAAAACAAACAATAACAAAAAAATGAAAACAGATAAGAAAAGAAAAGTTATTCTTACAAGTTTTAACAACTATTTCATTCTATTCAACAAAGTATGTAACTAGTTCTGCCTAATAATATGTAAGAAGCTACACAGGATTATTTTTAACCCTATTTCTTCTTGGAAAATCAGAAGTATTAGCAACAGTTGTCTTTGGCAAGTGGTAGAGACTACTTTTCTTAAGTTATCAAAATTAATCTAGAAAAGAGCAATTTTATCCACAATCTAGGCCGATAAACATGAAAACTGTTACTTGTTTTAATAACAAGTTGGGACACCATAGTTTCTGGACCTCAAGATCATAAATAACGAGGTTCCAGATACTGAAAACTAATGTGTCAGTTTGTGTCCATTTCTTAGGCTTTTCAATGCCTTATCATAGATAACATTGAAGGGCACTGAAATCAAAGAGGCCTCTCATCTCACCCAGCTGCTGCTATTCATCCTTCAGTAGCAAACCCATTCATTCTCATACCTAGCTATCCTTTATCTGAAGGTTAACTCTTTATCTTTTATTTAGTAACTATTCAGGCTTCAATAGTTCACAATCATTTCTAAATAATGACATTCTATGATACGGGCACATATTAATTTAACAAATATTGTGTGGTTCCCTCTCTCCCTAAAGTCTCAGAAATATCTGATTTTCTAATTCGAATATTTATTCAAACCACCTCATGACTCTATGTTCCTTATCATTTCAGACTTGAAGCTTTCAAATAGTGACCGATCATGTAGTGCTTTAGACACTCTGTTTGGAGAAACGTTTCCTTTATGAAATTAACTGAAATGTAGATGTTAGTAGATGCTTGGCTAATTCTATTTATTTATTTATTTTGAGGCGGGGTCTTGCTCTGTCACCCACGCTGGAGCGGAGTGGCACGCATGGCTCACTACAGCCTTGACCTCCTGGGATCAAGTAATCCTACCTCAACCCCTCAAGTAGCTATGACTACAGGTGTGCACCATCATGCCCTGCTAATTTTTTACTTTTTTGTAGAGATAGGGTCTCCCTAGGTTGCCAGGCTAATCTCAAACTGCTGGCCTCAAGCTATCCTCCCACTTCAGTTTCCCAAAGTGTTGAGATTACAAGTGTGAGCCACAACAACTGGCCTGTTTGGTGAATTCTCTGAGTAATTTTTACCCCTGTTGTGTAGTATAAATATGTCTTTGTAAAATCAAGTGTATCCGAGAAAGACTAAACATCCTATAGCAATGGAGAAGAAATAAGGGTATCTTTGTATGCTCAATTGTGAAAGGAATCCTGCATAGTTTCTGACCCCAGCATACCTCAAGTACCCTGTGGGAACTTCAGAAAGTCATTGGATTTAATGTAAGTATCTGGGTTATATTTTGTGTATTGTGAGACTCTTATAGCCTCTTTATGGGTGTGGAAGCAGAGCATAAAGGAACACACAGCTCTATGAATCTCTGGAGGGCTGTTCCATTGGAAGAATCCATGCCTACCAGTACTTTGTAAGGCCAGAATCTTCCTTGCAGCATTTATTCTGGAAAAAAAGAAAAGCTCTATATCATTTCTTAGGGAAGGAGATAATGAAGGAAAAAAACACTGGTCTAGATTCAGACTGACCCTGAATATCAGCTTTATTTAAATCCTGGCCCTATATATCAGCTAAATGACCTTGAGCAAAGGATTTCATTTTCCTGAGTCATAATTTTCTTCTGTCTGCTTGGGTAATATCCTACCTAAAATATTGTTAAAAAGATTAAATTATATAATACACAGGGAAACTGGCACAGGTAGGCAGAGTTCATTAAATTATAGCTAGGATTTTCCCCTCAATTTCTTGAAAATTTTGAGATTAGCATCTTCTCGGAATTTATGTGAGATGAAGACTGATGAAGCAGCATGCTCTCTCATACTGTAAAATGTCACCTATGTCAAGATCACATTGCAATGTAGAAAGATAGTATTTGATAAACCTTTTGTGTTTTAATTAAAATCTATTATTAATGGTCTCTCTTTTATGTTTAATTTGGTCTTCTTAACTTGGGACTTGAAAAATATGTAACTGCTTAGGGTCTCTGCAGTTAGCTTGAACCACTATCTGGAGTTCCTGAATTCTAAAACTAAATAAAACCTTAATAGGTTTTAATGGGATGAGATATTTTGCTTCTCTTCAGTATAATAAAAGATTATTTTTTCCAAAATGTTGAGGGGATTATGGAAATCACGGACTTTTACCCATGGTGTTGGCTCATGCTAAGCATGAGAAAGGTGGAGCTCTCCAAGAAACATGGTTTCTTAGCCAAGCCATCTCCGTAATTCCTCCCATGGCTACTCCTCTCTAGACTTTGATATTTCTTATGCCTTTTAGCATCTTCAAGAACCTCTGTAAATGAACCACTCTGTATTCAAAACAAGACTACTAGATTATCCAGTAGCTTCCATGCTGAAGAAAGTAATAATAACAATAATAATTGAATAGTAACATTGAATATTATAATTCTACATTATCATGTAATTCTATATTATATATTATAGAATTATCATTCTATATTATTCTATAATAGATTATATATAACATTATATATTATAATGTATCATAGAATAATATATAATTCTA